>NC_056728.1:1161204916-1161382416 GCF_019279795.1 Protopterus annectens | reverse complement strand
CTCAGTACTGTACAAACCCTGTTCAACACATACTTTTGTATCAGCAGTTTAATATACACATGATATACAGTTCTAATACATATAATTATTTACAAAATTCCAGATAGCTAAGCTGGCAGTATTTCCTTCTGTCACACTTCTATATAAATCATATTAATATTCACAATGACATATAATTATTTACAAATTTCCAGATAGCTTGGCTGGCAGTTTGACAATTATTATTATTATTATTATTATTATTATTATTATTGTTGTTATCATCATTAGCGGATCGGAGTTCCGCTGTGGCAACCGCTAACCGGGAAAAGCCGAAAAGACAAACATTATTATTATTATTATAAGCTGTATAAGTAGTTTCAGTTTATGCATGTTAAATGTTACCATAATTAAGAGTATAATGAACTTATAGGCAGTGTAAGAAGAGCCATGTAACTATAAATCTTTGAAATTCCCTGAAGTGGCATATGTTTCCTATACATTAGTATTATATAATCAAAATATAAGGATTCATTTGTCAATAATAAAAATATTAAAGTAGAAATAAGTGCTATTTCCCCTTTATTCTTCCTTTGTTAGATCCATAATGGAGTGATACACCTCTATATACCTGTCAGCCCTCAGTTTACAAAAGAATCAGTGCAGTCTATAACTTTGCACTTTGCTCTTTTGTACAGCAGTATGTGTAGCATGGTTTATAAATGTGGGTACTATCACCATATGTAGTTTACACTTGTGCGTACACAACTGCTAAATTGGAGACTTATTTGCTGCTCTCCTATTAAGGCATGAAAAGCTATGCCTTTTTTCAAAGCATTTATTAAGTCTTTATTAATGAGGTATTGGTCAATTAACACAAGGACATGCTTCCATGAGGGAACCAGAAGGTTTGGTCATAATAAGTGACTTACATGGAGACATTCAGCATGCAAAAGCAGGTTGTGAGAATCAAACCATGTAAGCAGGCTATAATCCATTTGAACTCAATGTGCAGTGCTTAATCCCACTAAATTGTATTAATTAGCCTTCTGTTTACATTCGAATTTCTATTCAAACATCAGTACACTGCCATATGCCTTCTTGGATGTGTGTACTATTATGTAATGCAATGGAACAGTATTATAATGTGCATTTTGTGAGTGCTAGTTCTACTTTTTCACTTTTTCTGACTGCACTGAGGCATTTAAAAGGCATATACATGCTTTAATAATTTTAATATTGAACAAATAAATAGTTAATACTGTTGCAAGATCTAAAAATGCTAAAAAAGATGGACTAAAAAATTGCCACTTATTTGTTGCAGCATTCTTGATATTAAATTTAAAGTTAAATTACTATGGTTAATGCTGTTACAAACCCTAAAGTTATTAAAAACATACACTATCACAAAAAAGTGTTATTCTTCTTGTCACATTTCTTTTGTTTTTGTAACGTACTGTTCTTCCATGTAATATGTGCAACGTCTCTGAATTCAGCACATTATGCACATGTTGCTGTAACTGTCTGTACATAATAAATTTAGTTAAGCATGCTATAACTTACAAACAATTTACTGGTAGTATTTTGGAGGGTGTCTGCCATCTTGTGCTACTGTAGTGAGATGAAAAATCAGCTCGACCAGTCTAGTATGATGTTACATCAGGGAAGCAAAGTACCCTTACAAAACGTAGGACATTATGAAAACATTGCAGCTCTGTACAATAAATGCTAAACCAAGAAGAGGTAATAAGATTTAGATATTTTATATGTCAATTAATTTAATTGCCTATTACTTGAATAGGGCAAAGATGGGCAATCATGCAGTGTACCTGCCGATGAGCTATGAACATTCTCATCCTCATAAGGCCATCAACAGGTTAATCAAAATAATGCGTACATGACAGGTAAAACCTTATCAGCTCTGCAGTATTTGCCCTCATAAGGAAGGGGTAGCATGCTGTGGGTCTACATTACAAAATCACAGTCTGAGCTTGTGGGGAGGTGGGAGTTCTCGGTTGTTTCCTACATACAAAGGAAACAACTTATCCATAACACTACCATAAATGTTCATGGCTCCAGGGCAACACCTATGGACTTTTTTGCGGCTTGAAAAAATCTCCATCTTTGTATCAGAATTGGTACTGCAGATATTTCACCTAAATAAATACATATAGCTAGCTAGCACTCTCCATATTATATACATCTGTATCTCCTTATATTTATATATGTGTGTGTGTGTGTGTGTGTGTGTGTGTGTGTGTGTGTGTGTGTGTGTGTGTGTGTGTGTGTGTGTGTGTGTATCTCTGTGTGTGCATATAAGGTATATATATTTATGTGTATCTATATGTAATATATATATATATATATATATATATATATATATATATATATATATATATATATATATATATATATATAGGTATATATATATATATATATATATATATATATGGGTCTACTTTTTCTTATTAAAAGCTCATCCTTTTAAAAAGAAAAAGTTCAAGCACAATTACGTGAAAGTGTACTTTCCTGACTACCAGTTCAACAAACCAGTAAAATTACAAAAAAAAAAAAAAAAAAAACTAGAAAGACATTTTTGCAGGGGGGCAAGCCCTGTGGATGCCCCATGTAGGGGGCTGCACCCCCCCCCACACTGCTACTTTATATATATATATACTAACTCCGAGATTGCACTACAGTGGAGAAACAGGTATATTCCCTTATCCCCACTGTAGCATGATGCAGTGCTGCAGTGTTTTTTTTTTTAATACTACCGGTTCATTGACCCAGTAGTCGCAAAAATGCAATTTCATTTAAGTGGACTTTCGTGTAAAAGTATGAGCTTTAGATCAGAAAAAGTAGATCTATCTATCTATCTATATATATATATATATATATATATATATATATATATATATATATATATATATATATATATATATACACATCGGCAAACACACACACGCACCAACACATATGCACGCACACAAACACAGAAACACATACCCATAACCACAATCACTCCATTACTTAAACATTTTAAATAAGCATACAATGCCATTGTAAAACATCCATGTATTACACATACTGAGACCAATTCTCAGTTTGGAATAAGGCATAAGGCTTATCATTTCCTCATTAGACTATATGGTTTGAGTACTTCCAGAGCCTTTTCTTAAAATGGAAGTGGACTACATGCTTGGGAAAGAGGGTTTCACAAAGCATAAATTGTTTCAGAGTTTGCCTGATAATACACAGTCCTAGTTTGGGTTATAAAATATTAAGTTTGTGCCGAACAGTAGTGAAACCCAGTGTATGTACTTTTACGTTGGCCTGAGCTATGTCAACTGATTATAATTATGTCCTTTCTCTAGCTGAAATTGCCTCTCTTGGAGAAGCCTAATTCTTTAAACACCTGGGTGTGCATGTTTGCATACTGTATGAGTCTGAGCAGTTTACTCACCCAGTACTTTGGTTCATCCTTCGTAATGAGAAGTAAAGTAGAGCTGCTTCAGTCTGTAGATACAGTGAATATATATTGCAACCATTTCCATTTTAATGCTATAATGCATTGATTCTGCTACCTACTGCTAGTGATTCATGATGACTGAACTGACTGATGCTAACATCAGACTTACTGAGCTTCTGTTTTGTACAGAATAAAAGTTAAACTGTTTTATTAAATGTTAGTGACATTATTGTTGGACATTACTATGTATCCAGAGGTGCGGATCATGAGCATCCTTGAAAAGAAGCACTTTTGCCTGTAGGCCTATCTACTTAAATAAATGAATAAAATAACTTACAATAATGCAAAATATTGTGTCACAGACTGAATATGAATCCCTCTTCTGCCAAATTGATCCTGGCCACCTATATATATTTATATGAGGCTTAGACCTCATCTTTTGAGTAATGATTTATGTCATCTTTTTGGTCAGTTATCTGACCAAATATAAACAAATTGCTCTCATGTTATTTTGCCCTTTTTACCAAAGGATGACTGACCACTGTATTATTAATAATGTATTAGTTTTGTGTGTTCATTTACATTATTGACAGGGTTAGCTCAGATGGGCAGAACTCTGCCAGTAAACACCCATGAAGATAAGTTTTGCATTACCATCAAGCATATACAGGAATAATACTTAATATTTAGCTACGGTCTACAAGTCAGAGAGGCGTATGATTGGGTATCTAGTCATTACTAATTTGCTATATTATTGAGAACTGCATATGAAGAAATTCACTTTCAGTGCAAAATGAAGTAAAGATAAATAGGTGAATATTTATATCCATATTAAGAATCTATAACTTCATAGAGTACAAGACAATGGTAAGACATACAGTGATCTATTAAAAACTGGCCTAAAGTAAATGTGCATCATTCCTTACAACTACTGAGGAATTATCAGTATCTGAAGTTACTTTTTATTTGTTGTATTGACTGTGCTGAATGAAGGTGTTATGGGGGATAAGCAAACTCCTTGTATGATACGTATTATGATTAATAAAAACAGTCCTCTCCATCAAAACATTTTTGAGAGTGTTTGGGGCCATCTGTTGCGGAGATCCTGGATTCAAGGGGTGACTCAGATTTTTCAGCCTTCCTTCAACGAATTTATTAAAGGTTTCAACCATAACTCAGAATCTTGTTATAATAAGCAAAACAAGCAATCTCAGAAAACTTTTGGCAAGCAGATATTCAAAAAACAATACCAGAAAGGCTTTAAAAAGAAGAACGAAACCTACAAGAAACGCAATTCAACAAGTTTGATTGACTATCTTTAAATGGAAACTCCTTCCCTCCCTGGTAAGCCTTTCAATGTCTTCTAAAAGCTGACTCTTCATTTCTCTGTCTTTGGTAACAAATAATTCCAGCAAAATCCATTCTGAGAGTGATCCATCTTGGTACAGATTATAGTGGGAGCCCCTCCCTCCTTTTCAGGGGATTCCTCCAAACGTACCAGATTAAACTTCTTTTTTCCCCATCTGTTATTCAGCATTTACTGACTCATGAGGTCACAGAACCTGTTCTTCTTTCTCTTGCAAGGATTTTTTTTTCTTTATTTATTTAAAAATGTTTCTAGTACCAAAGAAAGAAGCCTCATGAAGGCCAGTGCTAGATCTTTCTTTTCTCAAACAGTTTGTGAAAGTTCCAAAATTTAAAATGCTATCTTTTCACAACTGTTATAACTTATTCTCTCTGAATCAGTTTATTTATTTATTTTTACATGTGTTGACCAGGCTAGTCTAACTGGATATATGTCCATTTTCAGTAGAGGCCCGGGGAGAAAAGCTCCAATCATTAACAGTGACAAAGTTAACAATGTAAAAAGACATGAAAAATCACAATACAGAGGTAGCATTGGTAGAGAAAAATTATAATAATAAAATTATAATCTATGACTATTTTAGTAAAAATTATACTAAACAATTATAGAAAACACACTAGAAGGTATGAGCAAGACTCAGTTAAGAGAGAAAGAACTTATATTTTATCCTCATATTATGAAGAAAAGAGTAGTAACTAGATTTGGAGGCAAAGGTTAGAGGAGTAGGGAAAGGGGTAAGAGCAGGAAGGGGAAAAAGACATCAGTCTGGGTTAGCACATGGACAAAGCCAATGAGTTTTAAGATGTTCTTTAAGAAGTTTTTTAAATACAGAAGTAGAAGCAAGGGTTGATAATTCAGAAGGAAGCTGATTCCAGTTTTTACCTGCTGTGTTTGAGAAAAGTGAGTCACCAGCTTTGTTGTTAGATTTAGTCGAGGAGACAAGGAGCTTATTAGCAGAGCATAGTGTAGTCAGATTTTTATATGGTTTAATTAGATTAGTGAGGATAGGGGTGTTGTTGGGGTGGTGTAGGATCTTTTGAGTGATAAGTAATTGTTGACAGAGTATATGGTTCTGCAGTTCTAGCCATTCAAGTTGTTTGAGGTTGAGGCAGTGGTGAGTTTTAAAGGGGGAGCATGTGATGAATCTAGCTATGCTATTATAACAGGTGGAAAGTTTGGAGAGGTTGTTTTTAGATAGGTTAGTATATATAGCAGAGGCATAGAAATGGGTAGAAATGAGGTGGGTCTGGGCCATAGTTTTCCTGGCAGAAGGGGTAAGGAAGGGTTTAATTCTATAGAGGGTACCAAGTTTTTTGTTAACAGACTTTATGGTGGAGTTGATGTGGTCATCATAGCTGAGACGATTATCAATTGTTACACCTAGTAGGCAGGTTGAAGTATCTGGGGTAATGTTGCTAGCATTGTTAGAGGTTACAGAGAAGAATGGATTAGGTGATTTATGAGTTGGAGTAAAAAGCAGTAGTTTTGTTTTTTTGGGATTTAGGAGGAGGCAGTGTTGCATAAACCAGTTTTACAACATTATGAAAAACAGTTTGGGTGAGGGAGTAGAGAGAGGCTATATTCTTGGCTGTACAGATTAAGGTGGAGTCGTCTGCATATTGAATGCAGGTGGCTTGAGGTATGTTCATGTGTAGACCGTTAATAAATAAGGAAAAAAGAAGGGGACCTAAGATAGAGCCTTAGGGTACCCCAATATTTACTGGAAGTAGAGAAGACAGATTGTTCTGCCAAAGTACTGCTTGCTGTCTATTTTCCAGATAAGACCTAAACCATTGTATAGCTTGAGGATCAACAGAATGGGCCTTTAGTTTGTCTAGAAGTAAGTTATGGTTAACCATATCAAAGGCTTTTGACAGGTCAATAAATAGTGCAGAGGAAAAAAAGTTATTGTTACGATTTTTATATATAGAGTCGGTAAAGGATAAGATGGCAGTCGATGTGCTATGGAATGGCCTAAAGCCATGTTGGCAGTTTGCTAGTAGCAGTTTTTTGGTGAATCCAGATTTAAAGAATGCTCATTATCATATTAATATAACCTCAGATTTGAAATGTCTTTTTTAACATATTCTGTGTCAGGATTACATTATTAGTTCTCTGCATTACCATTTGGGTTATTCACTGCTCCAAGAGTGTCCACAAAGTGTCTTGTTCCAGTGTCAGCCTATTGCAGACTGCAAGGTATTCACATATTTCCTTACTTAGACAACTTGTTTATCTTTCCAGTGTCCTTTTCGAAGTGCTGCTCCAGGACTCCTTGTGAGCAGGCCTAGAAAACAGATGCATTTTCATTTTCTTTGATGGGAATGCTCCTGTACATCTTACCACCCTTTCTACTGATATCCAAGGTTATTTTGAATATCCAAAAGAACTCCAAAGGTCATTGTGGTGACATTTTTCTGGTCTAGACCCACGCAACAGTGGTTATCCTTTCTTTTTGAAATAGCTAACAGCACTTACCACAAGCTGCCTCACATACTGAACCTACTCTCATAAAACAGGGCTTCTTTCATACATCTCAAATTGAAACAGCTTCTACTAACTGACTGGACAATAGAGTTTCAATACATTTTAGGCACCAATTTTCTGAGGACATGCATTAGGCAAAGAAACCTGCTACTAGCAAATCATATATTGGAAAATGGAAGATATTCTAATTGGTGCCATATTAACAACTAATACCCTTTTAGCATTGCTCTGCTCCTACAACATTTGTGTGAGTTATTATCCTCTTGTCTTTCTTACTCCATTATCAAGGTTCATTTGTCTGCCGTTTTAGCATATCTACCTATGGAACCCCCTTTTTCAATGCATTCCCATGTCAAGATGTTTTTCAAAGAGGTTCTGCATATCTGTCCACCTAGAAAATGTTGATTCCTCCTTGGGATCTTAATGTTGTTTTGCTCTGTTTGAATCAGCTCATCAAGCTACTTGAGCGTCTTAAAATGGAAAACAGTTTTGCTGATTGCTCTGACATCAGTAAAAAAGTGATGGAGTTGCAAGCTCTCATGGTGAGTCAGCCTTACCTGATTTTTTCACAAAGACTGGATTTCTGTGAGAACACATCCTTCATTTATGCCTAAAGTAGCATCCAAGTTTACTTTAATCAAAGCTATGTATCTCCTTGTCTTATTTCCAGAACCTGAAAATGAGGGAGAATGGATACTTCATAATCTGGATGTCCACAGATAGTGCAACTGCTATCTATCTTGACAGGACTAAAAACCTTTAGAAAGTCCGATTGGTTATTCATTTCCGATGCTGGCAGGTAAAAAGAACAGTCTGCATCAAAACAGACTATTTCACAAGAGTTGTCCTGTGCTATCTCTTTTTACTATCACCATAACATGTCAAATCCAGGCACATTCTACTAGGGTCTTGACCTCATCAGTGGTCTTTTGGAAAGGAGTGTACTCAAAGTATTCTAGAAGCAGCAGTCTGGTCCTCTGTACATACCTTTACAAGGCAATACAAACTAGATTCCCTTTCCAGGTCTACAGCAGCCTTTTCTAGAACCATTCTCCACTGGCTCCTGGATCCTCAACCTTCCTCCTCCTATACTTGCTAAGCTCTGGTATTCTACCTATACAGCTAAGGCAGTGATTAAATGATAAACATAGTACAGCTGTTTGAGGATGGTCAAATGGTCACTGCTGCAGTAGCTGCTCTCTCCCTCCATTCCCTTTATTTTTTGTATGATTTTTGTTTTGCCAGAGTGAGGGCAGTGATTGACCTTTTTCAGGAGTCTAGCCTCTCTCTTTCAGTTGACATAGAAGCTCACATGGAACACAAACTGCTGCCTTTATCCAGCTCTGCTCAAGCTCTCAACAGTCTGAAAGCATGGAAGGTGCCCTTAAGCTTTGGAACCTGGCTGGCTGTTATAGCCTATGCAAGATATAACCCATATAGCTAAACTATTGCATCAGCCTTAGCTATATGGGTTAAGGCTACTGCCACAGCTATCATTCAAACATCGACTGTTACGGTAAGTTTACTTACACAACTGTACTGTCTCCCCCCTCTAACCATATAACTAACAATGGCACAGCTGGTTATCACAAAGAGAGAGAGTGAAAGAATAAGGAATCATATCAAGATACTTACTAGGCTTTTTATACTTGCATTATTCATAGTTACTGGGAACCCTATTCAGGTAATTGCACTCTGTCAGAACTCTTGCAGCACCTTCAGTTGCATAGGTTTCTGAAGATATCACACGATTCTGGCCTTTTTCTATGTCCACTGATCACCACATCTGAAGACCAGCCATCTCTTTTGCTGCTTCAAATGAACTTACTACTGCTGTTCTTAAACTGTCTTCCCAGAAAGACTGTAAGGAGGTAAGCAGTTTCCTGTGGTAATGGAAAAGGTTTAGCTCCTATCACAAAAAAGTCAGGTAAAGCAATGTAAATGTAAGCTACATGCTTTACAATGGAGACAAAGGTTTATGTGCTCTTCAACAGAGGAATGCAAAGAGTACTCTTATGCACTTTACAAGGCAGAGATATTGAGATAAAGGCATGTTATCCTCATGCTCAAAGCATAAAACACATCATAGAAGATGTCCTGCCCTTGAAATGTTAACAGCATTCCAGGTCATATGATATCTTCCCTCAGTGGAAAGGAGACAAGTCAAAAAATTCTGTATGTAGTGGTCCAACTTTGTGCTGAATGGTACCAAAGGCTTGAATAATTCTGCATGTAGTGGTCCATCTGTGCCGAATGCTACCAAAGGCCTGATACTCTCTTTTTATCAGGATAATGCCCACTAGAAAGTCACATCAGTCACCAGACCATTTCTCAGTCAGATCAGACCAATTATTTGATTCTGCATTTTCTGGCACTCTTGTGAACCAGACAGTTTTTCATCACACCTGGCCCTTTAGGCCAGCTCCTTCTGGTTCTAGTTCCTTTATTATTACATTCTACATGCACTGCACCATTTTTTGACTACAGCCCACACCTGTTGTAAGTCCTTGGAGTGCAGTATCACAGTATCCTCTACATCTCCCATCTCCTTAGTGTAATTATATATACGTTCCATCAACCTGGACTGTAATTTCACTACTTTTGTCACACTAGACGTTAATGAAGCTGAAAGCATCATGTCAGGCTGTAATTATTACAGAAGAGACGGGTGCCTGCAAAAGAATTTGTTATTACTGAACTGTTTTCAGTGGAAGTCCCTCACATGTGATGATATGTCTCATTCCTAAGTCGATTTTAATGCTGCTGTGCTAGTCTGAGCTAGTTTTCTAAAGTTGCAGTCATCATCAAACTTATAAAGGCAACATTCTTGACAAAATTATAAAAAGAAAAATGTCATGGCAAATACTACTGGACCTAGGAAAGAGTGCTACAGTGGCACTCTCCCTGGATAACTGTATCACCCTCAGATTTCAAACCTCTAACCAAAGAGATTGGCACCACCACAACTAGAACTGTGTTACCCAGTCTGTAATGATGGAATTTACACTTAACTCTTTACAGGAATGAATACTACCATAGATGCATACCGGTTACACTCTTTGGCATTCATGTGTGATTTGTAGACTGAAATATATGAAAGTCACCTCTTACCTGAGAAGATGATTCACAAATGTGAAATCAAAGCCTTGTATGATGTTTATCCTCATTGTGGCCTGTGCATTTAACACTCATTATATTCCATCAGTGTTAGCAAATAACACTTTTCTGACATTGCAGAAACAACAAAATGTTATTTTTTTTCTGAAACTTTGTGAAATCCATAGACAATAACAAAGACAAGTCTGAACCTTTGTTGCATAGTACCTTGCTCAGAGGCTCTGATTTGCTTCAAACCCACATCTTTTCCCTTGTTGACTGAAGGGATTGAGTAACCACATGTAAATCATAACATGTTTTTCATCCATACCCTGAGGACAGATGTCACAGAGGCTGCAGTCAGTGCAGTGTTTGCTGATGCAGCCTCTCAGTGCATTTTAAGATTTCATTGTAATCCCAGTCATAGAAGACTGAATTATGTTCAAATGAAAATTATTTAACACCAATCACTGTAATGAAGTATCTTCCAGAATTCTAATGCATGAAAGTCACCCCAAAACATTTCAGCATGTATCACATTTAGAGCTTCTAATAAAACTTCTTTCCATCAAGTATGAGATTACCATTTAAATTTATGCAGCAATCAGGATGTGTGTGTTTGCAAATATTAAATGAGGGATGTCAGTAAACAGTGACCTTTTATGGTTACCCATGTGGAAGGCAATCACAGTCTTTTTTTATAAACAGTAGTAAAAAAGGTATTGTAGCAGACAAGTACTGTTATCAGTATTTACACAAAGCCCTCATGGAAGAAATCATGTCAGGGAGTAAGTCTGCCAATAAAACACTTGGAAGGAAAACAATATGTCAGCTACCAAAAGCATTATGGTCATAATCATCAGGCAGGTGTTAGGGAATTTAGAATAGGGAAACAAGATCCATTGTCCCTAGAAGTATATGCAAGCAAGGATATATAAATGTAAATCAAATCTAAGCCAAAGTATATATTAAACATCTTTAAAGAAAACAGTTACAAATGACTTTATCAGTCAGGATGAAGAAGCTCTGAAACTTTGTCAACTAAATTATTTATAGCCAAACATTTCATTAATTAGAAAATGACTCACATGGCAAAGCCATATCTCTTAAATGAGTTCAAATGCATTAGTATTTATAGCTCATTAAGAGAAAAGTTACCAATGTGAGACAATTTCTGAGATGAAAGGAACACGCTGGTAGATATTTGTCTCTATCTAAAGGGGTTGCATTATTGACAATGCAGTAAAAAAACAGAAAATGAAACCATAAGTAGAAGTTCTCAGATGAAACACCATGACAGTCAGGATCATTAGCCAGGTGTTAACTGTGTACAATTGGAATCAGACCACCAACACCAATGAGAGAAATGAATATTGCCTAGCCAAAACCAATGAGGGAGATGAACTTCACCCAGCCAATACCAGTGAGAGAGATGAACATCTCCCAGCCAACACCAATGAGAGAGGTGACCATCACTCAGCCAACACCAATGAGAGAGATGAATATTGCCTAGCTAAAACCAGTGAGGGAGATGAACTTTACCCAGCCAATACCAGTGAAAGAGATGAATATCACAGCGAATACCAGTGAGAGAGATGATGACCATCTCCCAGCCAATGCCAATGAGAGAGATGAACATCGCTCAGCCAACACCAATGAGTGAGATGACCATCGCCCAGCTATTTAGAGCACTTTAATGGGTTACAGGGAGAACAAAACAAAGCAGGAAGAAAAAGGACTTTATTCTGCCTTTTCCAACCACAAACTGTCTTGGAGATACAGAATGAAACAGGATGAGGAGACACAATCTAAGGTACTTCTGGTGGACCTATTTGACATTAACAGTGCAAATACAACCTAGAGGTACAGTGGTCTGAGGACCATCCCCAGACTGAGGAAGCAATACAATAATGAGCTATTAAATGAGTGCACCACCTTTCCACAGCAAACAGAACCAGAAGCCACAAGGAGATGAGAATACTCATCTACCATATAAAATGATAAAGGGTGCTGTTTTAATTCAGAAATTATGTTCTCTGTGTGTCTTATTGTACATTCTTAAAGACAATCCTTTTATTCTGTGATAGATGAGTATGTTGTGTGTGAATTGGGCAAGGGCCTGTATAGTCGGTAAGCTTCTCCAGTAAAACTATTTTACTTACAGGCAGGAGTATAAAATTAATGAAAAGAGAGTGACAGGGACCTGCAGACAGCAGTGGAACTGAGAAAAATGCTGCCATAGGAATACATATTACTGTCCAAGTACACCACTGAAAAGCTTCTCCGTTAAAAAAAAAGAAAAGAAAAGCTTGCCTGAGTTGTGCAACGATAACATCTGTAAATTACTTATGCCATCTATTAGTCTGTAAATTCCTTACACCCTGTAACAAACTATAAATTCCTTACACCCACTATCAGTCAGTAAATTCCTGCTATATTATACCCACTACAATTAGTATGGATCTGTGTTCCAAGGATAAAACAAATAGAAGAAAAAGGCAGCAAAAGCAGTCTGGTACAGGGGATTAACGTGAGCTGCTAACGAGTGTTGTCCTGTAGTTATTCATCTCACTCTTTCAGTCTTGGTTAACCAGGCAGTGTTACCAAGTCTCTTATGAATTTATGTAAAGTGGGCCTTCCTGAGAAATAAAGAAAATAAGCAACCCACCATTACAGTTTGTTGCAATTTAGTGTGTGCTATCGCTTTTCAGATTCAGCCTTACAGTGATGTATTTTAAATTGTGCTAAGGAATGCCTGCTTACCGTATCATAGTCTTTCTATGTTTGCAAGGAGGACAACAGGTAAGCAGTATGCAGAAATCCTACTTCTCCCCAGTACACAAAAACAAATCATCGTCCACTGAGTGTACCCTCATGCTGCATCACCCTTGGCTTTAGACGTCTTATTGTTCAGTGTACTTACTTTGTATCCATTACTTAACTAGTAAGCCCACTCTGTTGAAGCCTCCTTTCAGGGTGACCTGAGAGCACTGTCTAATTATGCATCTTCTTTAATATCACAAACTAAGCAAATGAAGACTATGGGAATCAAACAGTAAACTACAGGAAAATGACCTCAAGCAGTTTATAGTTTTACTGCCCTTCAGTTAATTGCCAGGCCTTCCTTTGTAAAAGTGCCAGTAAATGTTTAGTTCTGAATCTTGATAAGCTCCTTCACATCTAGAAAGCTTGACTTGTCTGCTTGTACGTCTCCTTGAATTCTGTCCCTGGTGAATGCTGCCAAAACTGAGACAAGAATAGACTGCTGTATGATGTTCAAAAAGTTCTTGTTACGGTGCAATTTAGTCACCGCATCAGTTTCTTCCCAAGAGGAAACCCACACAGTCATTGCAACTAGGAGTTTCTCCCTATACACATTCCCTTGTAAGACAGAAGGAGTCATGTGATACAAGCACATGTTTTGTAATATACATTTCCCATAAACTTTCCAGGATCATTAACATTTCCTAAGGATTTCTTACCAGTGTGTCATTGGAGTGCTCAAGTATAGTTACAGTAAATCATATGTTAACAGATCAAGGCACTCTTATATATTTTCCATGAGGGTTCCAGCAAGCAACTGGAGAGTGTTTTTCTTTATACTTTTCAATATTTGTGTCAATATATATATATATATATATATATATATATATATATATATATATATATATATACACTCTGTGTAAGGTATTAACTGGAAATTTTCTCTATTTGATAAACATCTGTTTGTTTGTTCTGATTTCCTGCCAAGGAGTGTATCATATAACTGATTTAGTTTCTCACCCTCCTTCCCTATTGTTATCTTGTTCTTATACTTGGTGGCTTTGCAGTTGCCTGCCCCTACTATAATTTTGATCTGGGACACTCCCCCCAGTCTAGTGTCATTAACTCATTCTACCTAATACAGAGAGAACATTTGAGAAGGCCAGCCCACTTAGTTTCTTAACCTTGAATGATCTCTGTTCCTCCTTTCTCCCTTTCCACTTTACTAAAAAAAAAGAAAAAAAAAACTACCATTGCTAGAATCTCCTTGTGTTCTGACTGAGTGTGCTTCTCAAACAATATGGAAATATAGAGCTGATAAGTATATTTTCTGGCACTTTTTTACTGTTCGCAGTTGAATAAAAAAATTATTGAATTCAGTTCAGAATACTGTTTGAACTCAAGTGTTCTAGCTTGCACTGCATTTGAATTGTTGCTGTTTTAGCTGCTTTTTTGTAAAAAAAAAAAAAAAAAAGTTCTAAGCTTGTTTCCTGCCTTTCCTGTAACTAGTCTAGTCCTGGCACAGATTTGCTGTATCCAGGACGGTTTGTAAGCTTCTGAGCAGTGTCAAAAAGTCTGCTCTTCAATTTTTCCCTTAGATCTGATAGTTCTCTACTCACCTGCACTTTGTATAACTTATTTGTCTAGCACTTTACCAGACTTCTTGTAGCAATTATTGTAGCACACAAAAGTGCTACCAGCACTAAACATTCTACAAGAAAACAGCTCCAGTACTTATTATTAATTCCCACTCCTCCAGGCATGTCTAAAGATCAGTTCCCTGTGCTTTCTCCTATTAACCTGGTGAACCTGGGCATCCTGAGGCAATGTAGCAACTGCCTCATGTACACTGACAACTCTTTCCTCTTACTTCCCAACACTCAAGACTTGAGAGAGATGCACTTAGATATCCAAATTGGAAGCCATGCATTCTCCAGCCAAGACCGGAATAGCTGGTCAAGAGGAGAAGGTCAACAGTTGCACCACACTGCATATTAGCCCTCCAGAATACACATCAGCACTGCCTTCATATAAAAACATAAATCACACACCTACCTTTGTGGAGGGTCTCAATAAAAATCTACCCAAACAGCAGAGACCTCCAAGGCAGAAACGCACTCGACCACAATACTAATCATGAGACACATAACTCTCCTAAACAGTGCGCCATTCAACCAAAGCCCCTAAAGCAAAACAGCATGCCCAACACACTAGTCATAGGTGACTTGATAGTGAGGCAAACTGAAGTCCCATTCACTAGGTTGAATAAGGAGAAAGTAACAGTCAGCTGCTGTCAGATGCCATGATTCACCACATAACGCGCGCACTCAGGTCCCTCAACAACAAGTACAAATATGACTCTGTCATTGTACATGTGGGTGTGAATGACCTGAGACGTACCTTCCTAGACTACATGAAAAGAGACATGGAGGAGCTCTCAGATTATGTAGCCCAGGCGGGTATGACCCTAGCCCTGAGCAGCATCCTACCATCACCCAGAATGATACCACAGTATAAGCAGAAAGTGATTGATTTCAACAATTGGCTAAGTTTCTGGTGTCATTCCAAGGGGATCCAGTATCTGTCTGCCTGGGATGACATGATTGACAGACCTCGATGCTTTGCCAGAGATGGCCTGCATCTGTCACCTCTGGGCTTCCGGATACTGACCAAGGCTCTTTCCACCCCTATAGTGCCTTTTTTAGACTGTGTTCCAAAGACCAAATTACCAACATAACAGCTACAAACAAATGCAATCTGAGGGTCATGCTGCTCAATGCTAGAAGTCTAAATCTCAAAATGTACTCACTCAAAGCACTCCTTAAAATGGAGAACATTGACATTTGTGCTGTAACAGAGACCTGGTTCAAAGTAGCAGAAAGTACCCCTGCACTATCAGGCTATAACTCATTCCACACCTTTCGGCCCCAGAACTTGGACCGAAGCTCCAAAGGTGAAGGTGTTTCCATATTCATAAAGGATGTGCACACCTCCAGACTGGTAGCCCAACATAATGCATCAGAGATACTTCAGGTGCAGCTAACATTGGGTAAGACAGGGATTCAGGCCGTAGCCTGCTATAGGTCCCCAACCATGTCCAAAGACTCACATTCCATGTTCCTAAGCATCCTGGAGAATATTAGGGTCCAAATTAACACTCTCATACTGGGCAACTTCAATTACCCCTCCATTAACTGGGTAAACTACTCATGTACCAATACACTTGCCCAACATTTCCTGGCATTCATTAATTCCATTGCCCTGGACCAGCTTGTTCTTAGCTTCACTAGAGGGAGCAAAATCCTTGACCGGGTCATTATAACATGGTCGACCATTGCTCTACACCAATAGTCAACTGCTCCCTTGTTAGATCTGACCACAAACTAATCACCTTGGAAGTCCACATCCCTCCCACCCCACCCCACCCCCGCAAAGGTCAAAGATGGCTAACTTCATGGCACCCATGCAAATGGAGAATAGTTGCATGACCGCCAAATCATACACCAATGCACTGTACAAACACGTACACAAAAGCATGGATCTTGCCATACCCAATAGAACCAAGATGCTCTTCTCCAAAAAAAGGAAGCCAATCTGGTGGTCCCCTGCCATAAACAAACTCTACATCAAAAGGAAGAAACTGATATGGAATAAGGTGAAGTCCCAAGACTGGAAAAACTCCCTTCGCAGCCTCAAGAAAAAGTTGAGATCCCTCATCGAATCCTCTAAAACTAGCTATGAAAACAGAATTTCAGCAGATAGTAAAGACAACCACAAGGCCTTCTATAGCTAAGAAAGAATCTCCACAGCAATACCCAGATTTGCTCTGAGCTACTGCACAATGGTACCTCCTATACCGAGCCAACAGATGTTGCCAAAGTACTGGCTGACAGATTCAGTGCCAACTTTACCCCCCCCCCCAAAGGACCAATCACAATACCAGTACATTGCCAGGCACCCAGTATTACTGCTATGCAAGTTAAAACAGCACTGTCCAAAGCCACTATGGGACCTGACAATATCTCTGGCTGTGTTCTACATGAAATACAGAGTGAACAGGCACCATACCTGTGTGCCCTGTTCTATCACAGCCATAACCTCAGGCTTTGTCCCTACTGAATGGCACACTGCTACAGTCATACCTCTCCACAAAGGAGGAGTGACTACAGACCCAGGGAACTTTTGCCCCATTAGCCTGACAAGTCTGATATGCAAAGCTATGGAATGCATCATCATGGACCCAATAAACAAGGATATAGGAAATCTCCAAACTCTGGATCCCACACAGTTTGGTTTTGTGAAGGGTAGATTATGCCTGCTCAACCTGGTTGACTTCTTTGAGTCAGTCACCAGAGCTGTGGATGAGGGCAAGGTGGTTCATACAGCCTACCTTGATCTGGCCAAGGCCTTTGATACCATTCCCCACTCCGAAATCATAGAAAAACTCACTAAGCTAGGCATCAACCCCTATATCACTAGATGAGTTGTAAACTAGCTCACAGATAGACCCACAGTGTGAAAGTAGCTGACTCCAAGTCAGACTGACAACCAGTCATGAGTGGAGTCCCACAGGGTTCGATCCTGGGTCTTCTCCTGTTTGGTATCTACTTCTCTGAAGTCCAGGCCAACATGTAGGGACTCTGAGTGACAAAGTTTGCAGACGATTGCAAGTTAGGAGCTATTATTAACTCACCAAGTGATGTTGACATCCTGCAGAAACCACTGAGACCAACGACTGGTGTCAGAACCATGGCCTTAACCTCAATGCCAAAAAATGTATAATCCCCTTTGGAAAAAACTCAGTTCCCATGAATTACCACATCGATGGTAGTCCACTGAACACAGAAGGCATTATAAGAGATCTGGGAACATAGGTTGACAGCAACCTCTCTTTTGACCACCACATTGCTATCATGGTCAGAACGTCCTTCTATGTGGCACATCTCATTACTAAGGGTTTTGCATCCAGGAAGAAAGAGTTTATTGTCTCCCTCTACTCATCCCTCATTTGGCCAGTCATCAAGTATAATGCCCCATTGGCATGTACCTCACTAGACACCTGCAACAACTGGAGAGGCCGCAAAAGTACCTCACAGAGATGATCCTAGGCCTTAAACAGTTGTCCTATATGGACAGACTCAAAAAACTCCAACTATTCTATGTCTCATATCACCTACTTAGAGGCGATCTGTGCTTGACTTACAAAGCCATGTCTGACCCAGCTCTGTTAGAAATGCTACATCTAAAGAAATCTCAATCCCTTCGTACCACACGCTCCAGAGACCTCAACCTCATTACCATAATCAACAGAATATGCTGGAGGGACAGGTTCATAACTCAGAGACTGCCCATGTTCATAGGTTCATAGGTTCATACTAGGCTATCTGCCCTAGGGCATTTATAAGCCTAGCCAGAATGTGTTTGGCTTTCGCCACCCATTTTAAATTTATTTTGCTATGCCCTTTTTCGAGGTTAGTATACTGTGCCTCTGTCTAACAGTGACACAGAAGTGATACCTGGGGTAAACCTACGATCTCCCATCCACTCATCAAGATTCCTTTTGAAGAGAGTCAATGAGGGACTCTGCCTAACCTGGACTGGGATTTTATTCCAGAGTGAAGGGAGCCTCTGGGTTATGAATCTGTCCCTCCAGCATGTCCTATTTATTTCAGTGCTGAGGTTCAAGTCTCTCGAGCGCGTAGCTCGATGAGATTTGGATTTTCTGAGGTGCAGCATGTCCATTAATTGTGGGTTGGACATGGCTTTATACACCAGGCACAGATCGCCTCTGAACAGGCGGTATGCCACTGAGTAGAGCTGGAGTTTCTTTAACCGGGCAGCATATGGCATCTGTTTGAGCCCTTTGATCCTCTTGGTGAGGTACTTTTGGGGTCTTTCCAGTTGCTGCAGGTGTCTGGTAAGGTACATCCCAAAAGGGGCATTGTACTCAATTATGGGCCTGATGAGGGATGAGTAAAGAGGCATGATGACGTCCCCTGATCTAGATGTGAATCCCTTCATGATTAGGTGGGCTATATAAAATGTTTTTCTAACCACTTTGGCCACGTGGTTGTCAAATGAGAGATTGCTATCAACTTGGGTCCCCAGGTCCCTAATTATGGAATAGGCTTCCCATACATGTCAAACAGAGCTAAGAAGAATCTTGATGAGTGGATGGGAAATAAAAAATTCACCCGGATCACTCCAGTGGCTCTACTAGATAGAGGCACTGGGAACTAATGTCGAGTGGCACAATGCTAGGGTAATCCTATGGGCTAGGCTTGTAAAGGCTCCAGGGCCATGAGTCTAGTACATACCTATGGACCTGCATATATATATATATATATATATATATATATATATATATATATATATATATATATATATGTATAAGCAAAAAATAAGTGGTAATGGTAAGCTGTGCTCCCAGCAACAGGCCACGTCTGTAGAAAAATAAAAGCAATTTATTCCACACAAGACAAAGGTGAGCGCTTTTGTGAACTAAGCCACTTAAGCAGACAATAAAAACAGACCAAACCCCCCATTTTATACCATTTCAGAACAACTCAATTGATAAAATCCCCACCTTCATTTAAAGGCACATATAAAAATTACCACTCTCAAGAGATTCACTGTGTCAAAAGCTTAAAGCCAAACTGCACTTAAAATAAAATTCATAGCATAGAGATGTACAAATAGGGGCATATAAATATATATAGGACTAAACATATGTAAGTACAACTACTTAAGCAAATCCCTGCCTAACAAAATAGGCTTGATATTTATTTTATCATTCAGTCCCTTCCCTGTACTAGCCCTAAGTCTCACAATTCATTCAAGTTCTTTGGTCTCAACTCTCAGTTTCATATCTCCACCTCTGCTATTGTCTATGACCCTATCTATGACCATACAAAAAAATCTATGTGTGTCTCCATGCCTCTCAACATGTCTTGCCAAAGCATTTGTTTCCACTAACCTCCCTATGTCATAACAATGCTCTCTCATTCTATCCCTATGTCTCCTGGTGGTCATACCAACATAGAATGACATACAGACCAGACAATGGGCCAAGTAGACAATGTTGATACTATTCTAATTTGCTGGGAGTTTAAATGTAAGCACTCTATTCATATCTGGATGCTTGAATTCTTATTTATATACGCATATGACTATATATTGTCAAAATAGTGTTGACTTGTTTTATTAATTTCCCTTCTATTTATTTAATGGGCATTTTTGGTACATAGTGCCTGATTTCAGATATGCCTTTTAATGTGGCAGCATTTAAGTTACAGTCAAATCATTGTAATTATGAAGATCACTGTTAACTTAAGTATGGTCTTAAGACGAATGAATTGAACAGCTGACAACATTTGGCATGTCCTTTAAGAGGGTTTTGGGGAGTACAGTGACAGATGATAGAGTGACAGACGAGCAGAAGAACTTGCTTTGTAATTACAAAACATAAATATTTATAACTGTCATCAAATGGGTGACTTGATAGTCAAATATTAAATCATTATAAAAGCATAAGCAAGCAGCCCCCTGAAGTCAAGAGGCAATAAATCCAGGCTGAGAATATAGCCAAAGATGTAAATAAAGTCCACAGAAGATAAATCAGGTACCAGTTTAATAGAGTACTTTAATAGTGTCCTCTATTAAACTGGTACCTGATTTATCTTCTGTAGACTTTATTTACATCTTTGGATATATTCTCAGCCTGGATTTATTGCCTTTTGACTTCAGGGGGCTGCTTGCTTATGCTTTTATAACAATTGTTCTTTTGGCTCTGTTTTTATCAAATATTAAATCATGTCTATAGTAAGTAAAACTGGTTTCAGAATATACTGTTTTCTAAATTAATAGCACTTATGTACAAAAATATTGTATTAGAACAAAGGAGTATTAACTACAATAAAGAACATACATGAAAAGTGTGAAGGTCAAGTTTCTGTCAGCATTGTTATTGTTATTTAGCAGTCAAAATATGTTTTTGTGGAATGACTTTAAAAGAAAAAAATATTGGTGGTATAACCGCTGTAGAGACTCAAAAGAATATTATATTTGTATTTGTACTTTTTTCAGTACAATGTAAAGCTCTTAGAACATAAGCACTTCCCTGTCTTTGCAACAGAAGACGCCACATAGACTCATAATGTATATCAACATTTTTATTCTTAATATATTTATTTATTTGTTTGTTTGTTTTGATTTGTCTATGATAAATATACAGACTGTTTTGGATAAACATTTTGATTTCAGGAGCAGTTTGGAAGCTTTGTATTAATTATTACATTTCCTCAGATCATATAATCTACAAAGTGCAAGTTCTGCAATTCAATTCTGGGTCTTCATGGCGTAATGTTTCACGGTTACTTACCATAAATAAAAACAAATACAGACAGACAGTGGGGCTATAATGTGTAAACTGCTTCTAGCTATTAAAACAAAATGCAAAATAAACTAAAGAAGTAAATTTAAATGTCATGTTTAGTGGTTTCCTCTTAAAAGACTTTGTCAGAACAACAAAGTTACTTCCTTTTCATAAGTTCATGCAAAAACATTGCACAAAATTTATAGATAATCTTGGATCTCTTTACATGCAGCTTGCTGGATAAGCTATTTTTAGCAATTTTTTTGACTACACTTCTGCAGGTGTTACATAATACTTGATATGAGAATTTTTGTACTCCGCTTATCAGTCACCATCCCAACATGGGTCAGTGTTATTCACAATTCAGAATTAGAAAGCAGCAGAATTATTTTTTGTTGTGCATGTAAGTCTGTCTGGATTAGGGAGCCCTTCTCCAAAATGTATCCATATTGCATCACTGCATCATATCATGTTTTATGTAAATTACCTTAATTTTTGTATAACAGAGTTTCATTATATTGAAAATGATTAATCCATAAATACCATTTTTGTTGCACCTTACTACTGCTGGATGGTTTATATTCCAGTCGGAACAACAAAATCATGCTTTAATTCATAAACACATCTGGAAAAATTACTTCCTTCTGTCAAACCGTCCTTTTATAAGTAAAGTAAAAGTAACTGAAAATATATATATGCACAACTACATTTCTGTTTAATATTGCATGACCTCTTTCACTCATATCAACCTGTCTTTAGCACTAAGGAAACCTATGAAGTAACTTTGAGACGTACCTCCCTGGACTACATGAAAAGAGACATAGAGGAGCTCTCTGATCATGTAGCCCAGGCTGGTATGACCCTGACCTTGAGCAGCATCTTACCCTCACCTAGAATGATGCTACAGTACAAAGACAAAATGATCGATTTTAACAATTGGCTAAAATTTTGGTGTCATTCAAAGGGGATCCAGTGTCTGTCAGCCTGGGATGACATGCTCGACAAGCCACGTTGCTTTGCTAGGGACGGCTTGCACCTGTCACCACTGGGCTTTTGGATATTGGCAAAGGCTCTTGCCACCCCCATAGTGCCTTTTTTAGGCAAGGCTCAAAAGTCAAAATAACCCCCATAGACAGCACAAGGAACAAGAAACTAAGGGTAATGCTGCTAAACGCCAGAAGTCTTAACCTCAAGATGCAATCACTCGAAGCTCTCCTCAGTATGGAGAACATCGATATCTGTGCAGTGACAGAAACCTGGTTCAAGGCTCCAGAGACTACCCCAGCACTACCAGGCTATACCTCATATCATGCTTTTCAGCCCCAAAACCCGGACCGAACCACAAAAGTAGGGGGAGTTTCCATATTTATCAAGGATATCCACACCTCCAGGTTAGTGGCATTGCACGAAGTATCGGAGACCATCCATGTGCAACTAACAGTGGGCAAGACTGCTTTTCAGTTTATAGCATCCTACAGACCACCCTCTCAAAGTCAGAAATCCCATTCGGCTTTCCTGAAAACATTGGAGAACATGAAGATCTCTCCGAACACCATTATATTGGGCGACTTCAACTACCCAAACATTGACTGGAAGCACTACTCAAGCCCCAGCACCTTAGCCCAAAGATTCCTGGAAATTATAAACTCAAATGCTATGGAACAACTAGTCACCACTCCCACAAGAGGGGACAACATACTAGACCTGATCATTACCAACATGGGGACTCTATGCTCCACACCAGAAGTATATCCCTCATTGGTAAGATCAGACCATAAATTAATTTCACTGGATGTCCACATCTCGACCCCACCCCCAGCCCAGAAAACCACAGTGAAAAACTTCTCAAAAGCGAACTTCTCACTTCTCAAAACCGAAGTGGAATCCTTCAAGGCCCCAGGGCCAGTGGAAACTACAGCCCAAACTGCAGAATCCTATATAAATGCATTCTACGGACATCTCCAGGAATGCATGGATCATGCTATCCCAAACAAAACCAAGACCCAATCATCCAAAGGCAGGCGTCCAGTCTGGTGGACCCCTGCCATAAATAAACTGTACAACAGAAGGAGGAAGCAACTACATGATAGAGCAAAATCCCTAATAGGAAAGGCATCTCTGATCAGTACTAGCAAAAAATTATGATCCCTCATAAAATCCTCCAAGGCCAGCTTCGAGAGAGAAATTGCACAGGACACCAAAGACAATCATAAGTCTTTTTTCATTTATGTTAGAAACCTGGGATGCAACTCCCTGACTTGTTCTGAGTTTTTTCTAAACGACAAAAAATACACTGAACCCACAGACATCGCCAATATCCTGGCAGACAGGTTCAGTACAAACTTCTCCACCCCCTCCCCCCCAAAAGAGCAAGTATCTATCCCAGCAGAGGGCTGCCTCCCAAACATCTCAGATGCTCAGGTGAAGGCTGCCCTCTCCAAAGCAAAAAACACTGCTTCCATGGGACCAGATGGCGTCCCAGGTTGCGTCCTACATGAACTACAAGAGGAACTAATCCCTCAAATAAAACAGCTATACAATCTCAGCCTCACTACAGGATATGTGCCCACAGAATGGCGTGCAGCAACAGTGGTCCCACTCCACAAAGGTGGAGCCTCTACAGACCCTGGAAACTATCGCCCCATAAGCCTGACTAGCTTAGTCTGCAAGGCTATGGAGAGGATCATCATGGAGCTCATAAACAAAGACATTGGGGACCTACAGACACTAGATCCTACCCAGTTCGGCTTTGTCAAGGGCAGATCCTGCCTTTTGAACCTGGTTGACTTCTTTGAAACAGTCACCAAAGCCATAGATGAAGGGAAGGTAGTCCACACAGCCTATCTGGACCTTGCAAAGGCATTTGACACAATACCCCACTGGCATCATAGATAAGCTATCCAGCTTAAATATAAACCCCTATGTCACAAGATGGGTTGCAAACTGGCTCAAAGACAGAACCCACAGAGTGTGAGTTGCTGGAGCCATGTCAGACTCGAAACCGGTCACAAGTGGCGTCCCACAGGGCTCTGTCCTGGGACCACTCTTGTTCGGTATATACTTTTCCGAGGTACAGGCAAACGTGGGAGGACTATGGCTCACCAAGTTCGCAGATGACTGCAAACTGGGTACCATAATCAACTCTCCAGCTGACACAAACATCCTTCAAAAAGGTCTCACAGAGACAGATAACTGGTGCCAGCGCCATGGTTTAAAGCTAAATGCCAAAAAATGTATAGTCATACCCTTTGGCAAAAACAATGTGCCCACAAATTACCACATAGGCGGAAACCCATTAAGTACAGAGAAAGTTATTAGGGACCTGGGGACCCAAGTTGATAGCAATCTCTCCTTTGAAAACCACATTGCCAAAGTGGTTAGAAAGACCTTCTACATAGCCCACCTCATCACGAAGGGTTTCACATCTAGATCAAGAGAGGTAATCGTGCCCCTTTATTCATCCCTCATCAGGCCCATCATAGAATACAATGCCCCTTTTGGGATGTACCTTACCCGACACCTGCAGCAATTAGAAAGACCCCAAAAGTATCTCACCAAGAGGATCAAGGGTCTCAAACAGATGCCATATGCTGCTCGTTAAAAAACTCCAGCTCTACTCAGTTGCATACTGCCTACTTCGAGGCGATCTATGCCTGACATACAAAGCTATGTCAAATCCAGAATTAATGGACATGCTCCACCTCAGTAAATCTAAATCCCTTAGAGCCACACGCTCAAGGGACTTGAACCTCAGCACAGAAATAAATAGAACTTGCTGGAGGGACAGGTTCATAACCCAGAGGCTCCCTTCGCTCTGGAATAGAATTCCAGTTCATGTGAGGCAGAGCACCTCACTGAATCTCTTCAAGAAGAATCTCGATAGGTGGATGGGGGATCGCAGGTTTGTCCCAGGGATTACTCCCGTGTCACTATTAGACAGAGGCACAGTAAACTAAACCTTAAAAAGGGCACAGTATACTCAAATCAAGGGGTGGCGTAAGCCATACAGAATCGGGCTAGGCTTATAATTGCCCCAGGGCAGATAGCCTAGTATGAACCTATGAACCTATTCAGGTTGTCAGTGAATTCCTTAAGACATGAGATAAAAATGTTATATTCAGCCTTGCCCCTCTTATAAACCTGCATGACCGTTTGCCTGGTGGGCATGCTGGTTGTCCAAAGAGTCAGTCTCAGGAGTAAAGCATTTGCAGCCCACTGCAAGGTTACATGCATGGAGCATCCTGAAGCCATCATTCTCACAGCAGCAGCAGCAGGTCAAAGTCCTTGGCTTAGGGTAGCAGAAAATGCAGTGACATCAGAAACATTATCCCCACCCCTGTAATCTCAGCGGATGACCTGTGAGGCTCCTGGTCTCATTCAAAAGTCAGAAAAGCATCAGGGTTCTCTAAGCCCTGCCTCAGGACAGGAAAGTTGGCCATCTGCCATTTCATCTTATCCTCATGCAGTCAACCATACCAAACGTCTGAATCCATTCCTGAACTCAGGATGCTGGTGGTGTAAATAGATACACTACCTCTGTTCTATTGGGTCAATTAAAACTCCTAAATGAATTACAACAGAAATATGTCTGGAAAAGAACAAAATATGGGGCACCAGAGCATGGATTTTCACTTGTACCATCTTAAAAAGCCACTGGCCATTGAGGTAGATATGAGACTGAGAAGCCAAGTCACCCTGCCTTGATGAAACAGCTGTTCTATATCATCTTACTGCATATGCCATATCATCCTGTGCCTCATTACTTAGAAGGGCATTTAACAATAAATTCCAACCAGACATTTGGAACAGACCTATTCAAAGCAAGGAATACAAGAGAGACAGACAGACACACAGACAGAGCTTAGTGTCATCCACACAGAAATGAAAACTCACCTCATATTTTGCAATGACTCTCTTAGAGCCAGAAGAAATAACACTACTAGTGAATGTCATAACAGACAGACCACTGGTGTGACAGCAAAATTATAGTCTTTTAGACAGCTCTCAGGGGCTTCCTGTCTAAGTAACAGATAGACCAGCTAAGAACTGCTTCCCTGCATTCACAGAATGAACAAATGTATTATAACAGTGTTTATAGCATTTTATTTATGTATTTATTTACATTTGTTTACCAGGTAGGTGGACTGGATTAATACCTCTTTTCATCCATGATCAAGTCCATAATTGGCACTAAGCAGTACAAACTAAGAAGCAAATGCATTTATAAAACAATGATATTGTATAAAATTCGGAATGTAAACACATTTGCAAAAGCATACGTAAGCTAGAGAGCAGTAATTTACAATGTATTATCTACAATATTTGCATTATATGTGAAGGACAAACATTTTGTTTGCTATTATATCTAATGACAAGTAAAGTGTTAAGTCAGGTATTCTAAGGGACTGCTGCAAAAGTGTTTCAATGTAGTGGTATTTTAATTCAAAATAGTGTCGTCTTAGTAACAGCTTGAAAGAGGAGGTGGCTGTAAAATTTCTTAGATTAGGAGGGACAGAATTCTGTATGGTACATAGAAGTTTATGGAAAGCTCTTCTGTGAAGCATAAAAGCTGAACTAAGCAGAACTGCAGCATTTCTAATCATGTTACTTTAAATATAATAGTTATACCGTGGCTGTAGCATTCCCATCAGTGTTATATAAGAGCGCTAAATATAGGTTCATAGGTTCATAGGTTGGTACTAGGCTATCGGCCCTTGGGCCTATACAAGCCTAGCCATAACAATTCCCTGGATATTTCTTCCCACAATATTTACTTCCCTGGACCCCTGTCTAGCAGGGCGACTGACATGATCCCTGGGGTGAATTTCCTATCACCCATCCAATCATCAAGGTTCCTTTTGAAGAGAGCCAAGGAAGCGCTCTGATTGACATGTATGGGCAGTCTATTCCAGAGTATGGGGAGTCTCTGGTCAGGAACCTATCCCTCCAGCGTGTTTTGTTCATTGTAATGACAAGGTTTAGATCCCTGGAGCGTGTGGCTCTGAGGGATTGTGATTTCTTTAAGTGGAGCATGTCCAACAGCTCAGAGTTTGACATGGCTTTGTATGTTAAGCAGAGATCACCTCTGAGTAGGCGATATGCCACAGAGTATAGCTGGAGTTTTTTTAGACGGTCAGCATATGGCATCTGCTTTAGGCCTGTGATTCTTTTAGTGAGGTATTTCTGCGGCCTTTCCAGCTGTTGCAGATGTCTTGTGAGGTACATACCAAATGGGACATTATACTCTATAATGGGTCTAACAAGGGATGAGTACAGTGGGACAATGACCTCCTTTTTTCTGGATGAAAAGCCCTTAGTGATGAGGTGTGCCACATAGAAGGATTTCCTGACTGTTGTGGTGATATGGTTATCGAAGGTGAGACCACTGTCCACCTGTGTCCCTAATTCTCTCATCAAACTTTCAATGTTTAGTGTACTGCCACCTATATGGTAATTCATGGGTACATGTTTTTTTTCCAAAGGGGATAACTATGCATTTCTTGGCATTAAGCTTGAGCCCATGGCTCTGGCACCAGGCATCTGTTTCTGTAAGGCCCTTTTGTAGAATATCCACATCATTTGTGGATTCAATGATGGCTCCCAGTTTGCAGCCATCTGTGAACTTTGTTAGCCAGAGTCCCTTAGTGTTGGCCTGTACTTCAGAGAAGTAGATGCCAAACAAGAGTGGTCCCAGGACTGAACCCTGAGGTACTCCACTTGTCACTTGTCTGGAGCTGGATTTTGAGTCAGCTACTTTTACAGTCTGGGTTCTGTCAGTAAGCCAGTTGGCAACCCATTGAGTGAGATTGGGATTTATGCCCAGCTTAGTATGTTTATCTATGATTCCAGAGTGGGGGATGGTGTCGAAGGCCTTGGCGAGGACCAGATAGGCTGTGTGGACCGCCTTAAGCTCGTCCACAGCTCTAGAGACTGATTTGAAGAAGTCACTCAGGTTCAGGAAACAAGATTGGCCCTTCACAAACCCAAACTGGGTGGGGTTCAGTGTTTGAAGGTCGCCAATGTCTTTGTTTGTAAGTTCCATGATAATGCGTTCCATGCCCTTGCAGATCAGGCTCGTCAGACTGATGGGACGGTAGTTCCCAGGATCCAAGGTGGATGCCCCCTGTGGAGTGGGAAAACTGTAGCTGTGCACCACTCAGTGGCACAAAGCCTGAGGTGAGGCTATGATTAAACATGACAATTAGGTGCAGTGCCAGTTCATTTTGTAGTTCATGTAGTACACAGCCCGGGATGTCATCTGGTCCCATGGATGCTGTATTCATAGCTTTGGAGAGTGCGGTTTCTACCTGTGTGGCTGTGATTACCAGAATTTGGCAGTCTTTTGGTATTGAGATGGGTCCTTTAGGGGATGAGCGGGGGTTGAAGTTGGCACTAAATTGATCTGCCAGAATATTGGCATCATGGGATTTTCCTCTCTTCTGCAACAGTTTCTTCCTTCTGTTGTATAGTTTGTTTATAGCAGGGGACCACCAGATTGGCTTCCTTTTTTTGGAGGAGAGCATCTTGGTTCTATTTGGGATGGCACGATTCATGCACGAGGGGATGTGCTCATACAGTGCCTTAGTGTAGGATTCAGCAATCGAACTTTCAGATCCCGTCTGCATGGGTGTCATGAAGTTTGTCACTTCTGACTTCAGTAGCATGAAGTTGGCTTTGGAGAAGTTTTTTATGGAGGTTTCCTTACTGGGGGGTGGGGGTGGGATGTGGATGTCAAGGGTGATTTGCTTATGGTCAGATCTGACCAATGAGGGGGTGACCACTGGTGTGGAGCATCTATCTCCTATGTTGGTAATGACCAGGTCTAGAATATTGGAGCCCCTGGTGGGACAATGGATTAGTTGATCCAGGGCATTGGAATTTATGAATTCCAAGAACCGTTGGGAAAAGTTGTTGGTACCCAAGTAGTTTTCCCAGTTAATGGCAGGGTAGTTGAAATCACCCAGTATTAGGGTGTTTGGTTGTATCTTAATATTTTCCAGTATGTTTAGAAAGGTGTAGTAAGAATCTTGGGGCATGGCGGGGGATCTGTAGCAAGCTACAATTTGGATTGCAGAGTTATAGTCATACCAATCCATGTTATATACAGGATAATGGTTGTAGCAGAGTTGCAGCATTCCCATCCATGTTCCATAAAAGATAATAGTTATACCAGAGTTGTAACATTCCCACCCAGATTACATAGGGAGTAAAGGTTATATCAGAGTTTGTAACATTCCCATCCGTGACAGGTACATGCTAGTAGTTACAGGAGCATTGTAGCATTCCCATTTATATTATTTAGAGAGTAGTTCTTATAGCAGAGTTGTAACATTTTCATCTATGTGACAAAGTGCAAAGTACAAAGGATTAGTCCAGATAAAATCACTTTAGCTAGCAAATCTAGGAGACTCTTGTTCTCTGATGCCCTCCCTGTGGGTGGAATAAAGGTACCTTGTTGAGATTTCAAATAGTTTATTCACTTAAGTAGGTAGATAGATGAGGTTTCAAATAGTTTATTCACTTAAGTAGGTAGATAGATGAGTGTTTTTGTTTTAATCTCCTACACCTAAACTTGGCTTCCCAGTGTATGTCTAGCAGGCAATTCAAATTTTTACTGCATATGTCGTTAACTGTCTGTGACAGCTTTGTGTAAACCTTTGAAAATCCTCCATCTTGCATATCCTAAATCATCTTCCTGCCTGCTGCACTTCCAGAATTGCAGAGCATTTAAACCATGCTAATGTTCTTTTCATTTTTAACTCCTGTAATGCTACAAGCATAGCTTTTTGCAGCACAGGAATAAGCACATGCTAAAACATGCCTGGGTCTCCTTCCTGGGGTTGTTTGCCACCATTACACTCTGAATATCCTCTCTATTAGGATATCCTGATTTTCTGGTAGCATGAATCTCACCTGTAATAACCATATTACAAGCTGCTCCAGTTCAGTGAAACCCCATCTTTCTTGTATTACAGTTATCCTGGCATTGTTCCTTCTTGAGTGAGTTTCAACATCATTTATCTTTTTCTTCCTGCCTTTGCATTATTTCTGTTAGTTCTTCTTGTCTGTGTAGCTATTCCTGTACCTCAGCTTTAATTGCTGCTTTATCTTCCTCCAGATTTTGTACCTTTCCCTTGTAGCCTTGCAACTTCTGTTTGTTGTTTTCCTGGTTATTTCAAGGTGCTTGCATTCTGGCCTACTGTGATTATCTTTTCAAACTGCCAATTGCTCTTCTTTATTTGCAGCCTTAAAATCAGCCAATTTTTCCTGCTTTTGTTCATGCTCAATCATCTTTCTTTCTTTGCCATGATTTGTTACACCTTGGGAGCACTATTTTATCCAACTTTCTGCAGGTCTTGCTCATAGCGTTTGACTTAGGCAGCTGTCTTGGCTAGGCTGTCTAACACCACCCCAGTCCATGACATTTTTTTTTATTATGCCTGATCTTCTATTTCACTATCCCTTTTTAATTTCTCCAAGACTTTTTGGTTTCTAATACCATGATAGGAATGGACCCCATTCCTAAGTCAAGGTATGATTACATTTCATGAAATTGGTATTGTTTCAGTGTTTAATGTTAGCCAAAAAGTGCTCTTTGCAGCACCCGCAATGTGCTCAGTAATGACTCCGTCTCCTGCAATTCATACCGAGTTACATGTATCAGTAGCATATCTAAATACAATTGGAAATTTTGTTTTATGTGATCCATTATTCCCATTAATACTGAAACTGTCTGAGTATCCTTCTTCCACACTCCCCTAGCTTCTGCTTGCAAATCCTGGTATTTCAAGACTTTGTGTCTCTCTGTACATGAGACACTGTAATCACTGGGTGTAGCAATTTCAGTGATCAATGCTACCTTTGTCTTCTTTTCATGGACTACTCTATCTGGTTTTCTTGCATCTATTTTTGAACTGTTGGTAATGGGTGATCACATGGATATAAACCTCATCATTTTCTATAATGCTTTTTGTCTCATGTTTCCAATACTTCTCAGCTACTTCAGTATTGTAATGTTTGCACAATCCCCAATGCAACAGTCTTGCCACCTTATTATGCCTTTCAGTATACAGGACTTCTGCCATTAGTGTCTCACACCTAGCAACAAGATGTGCAACTGTTTCCAATTCTGTTTTACAAAACCTGCATTTGTCAGTTTCTCCGACATGTTAAATGGACTTTGCAAATCAATGTGTATGTAGTCCACTATCCTGGGCTGCCAATATTAACCTTTCACCTTTTGATTTAAATTCTCCTTAACCATTCTTGCATTAAATCCTGATCAAAATGAGGTTGTTCCAGGAGTTTTCTGTACTTGCAACTATATTTATGCATTTTACGCATTTCTTGCCTTCTAATCTCATTCTTCATCTTATATTATTTCTTTTGTTTTTTGGCACACTCAGTTGCTGCCTGATTTCTATCTACTTCTGGTTAGATTTCCATTCCTGCTTGACACCAATATGCTTCTGCTATCTTAGACTTCTTCTCCTCATGTTCTAAAATGTTTACTATGTTTGGATCTTGTGAGGTCAGCAAATATGTATGTCATCCTACGACTGCAGATCTATAAACGTAATTAATTTCAAGGAGGCCTGTACCGCCTTCAGAATGGGGAATATATAATCTTGGTATACAGTGATTTTTATAAATCATTTGATTAGCATGAAGCATTTCTGTTTTTTCCTGTCTAACTGATCCAGTACCTTTTGGGCCAGTCAATCACCCCAAAACTATAAAGAACAAGAAGAACAAATTGGTTTATAGCTTGGACTTTGCTCCCAGATGTAAGAGCTGTTTTAGTATTAATTTTAATCTTCTAAAATATTCCTTACTAAGTGTTATTTGCATTTGTTCATGTTTTATTGTTGATCCTTCATCAATTCCCAAATATTTGTACACTCCCTCTTGCTCAAATTCTTTTATATCACATTTGTATCCCCATATTGATATTCTCTTAGTGTTTCAGCTTTCCTGCTTTAAAGGTTCCTTTTCCATATTCATCAAGACCAAATTACATTTTTATATCATCTAAGAAAGTTTTGACCACTTGCAGTTGTGCCTTCCATTTCTCATCGGATGAACTGTACAATTTTAAATCATCCATATAAAGAATATGACAAGTCTTTATACTCTGTTATTTTCTGGGAGCCAAATTGTATCCATGACTTAATCTGTTAAAATTGTAGAAAGCTTAATGGGTTAAGGGCAAGCGAAAAGTGCGGTAGTGACAGAGAGTCATCCTGAAATATCCCCCTTTGAATTTCTATCCCTGGGATAATAATTTGTCCTTTATCATGGCTTAGCTGCAAAGTGGTTTGCCACTGCTTCATGGTTACTGTAATGTAATCGACTAGTACAGAGTTTAGCTCATACACTTGTAAGCACTCTTTTATCCATGGATGTGGGATGCTGTCAAACGCTTTTTTGTAGTCTATCAATGCCATACTTAAATTCTTCGTCTTTTTACAATTCTCCATTATGACATTATTTATCAACAAACAATCTCTTGTTCCATTTGATTTTTTATTACCCTTTTGTTCTAGTGCCATGAATGAGTTTTCTTCTAAATGACTGTAATCTCTATTGGCATCAGTTCCAGTGTATAGTTTATAGATCATTGAAAGGCAAGTTATTGGTCTATAGTTTTTTGGATATCTTGCAGGTTCACTTTTAAAAAGGATATTGTTTTTCCTGTTGTTAACCAGGTTGGCATGTGTTTGGGGTGTGCATTTAAATGGTTCTTACTCATGGTTAAATCTTCATGCAAAGATGATAATACTTTTAGCCAGAAGTTAGTTACTGCAACTGGGAATGGAGTTTTCCAGTTAGGAGCTTTTCTTAATTTTGTTTAAATGTCTCTGGCCATTACGTCATCCCATTTCATATCCTGTACATTAGACCTTGTTATTCTTTCTTTTACTTCTTCTATGCATTCATCGTCTTTATTATGTTTCACAGGATCATCATAGATATTTCTCCAAAATGTGTCTATTTCTTCTTTTTTTGATGATGTTTCTATTCATTTTGCCTTGTTTCCCAATTCTCAGTAAAACTTTTTTTGGTCATCAATGAATTGCTTATTTTGTACTTTTCCTTTATATTTATCTGCATATCTTCTACATTTTTCTGCCTGTGCTGATATCTTTAGTTTATTATCTGCCATGGTGTACAACAAATCCTGGTCTGGTCTGATACTGCTTTTATCATATCTATCTTTCTGAGTATTTCTGTTGATCTGTTCCCTCTTCTGTACTAACAGAGGCACTTTTTGTCTTAATTTCCGTACAGTTTTCTCTGTTCAGTCCTTCCATGATCACATTTGATTTCTCACCTTCCTTTCCCTTACTGCCCTGTGTTTTTGTGGTATGACTTTATCTGTTATTAATTTAGCTGCTCAGGTGGTGCAGCGGTAGCATTGCCGCCTCATAGCAAGAGGTTCTCCCGTTCGATTCTCGGCTGGAGCATCTTCTGTGTGGAGTCTGCATGTCCTCCCCGCGGTCGAGTGGTGTTCAAAAGACATGCATGAATGGGCGTGCCTTCGTTGAAGGTTGGGCGTCGGGCGGGCACCTCGGCATCATAAAAATCGACTGCCAGTCATTAGCGGACTAGAGTTCTGCTGTGGTGACCCCTAATTGGGAAAAGCAAAAAGAAAGTAATATATCCTGTTTACTTCAGTTATATCACATGAATTTCTATAAGCAGTCTTATTTACTGTGTTCATTTTTTTTTATCAAACTTCAAACATTTTGGGTTTCATTGACATTCTGTTGTCTATTTATTTCATTGATCAAAATATGTCTATCCATCTCTATTAAATCAAGCAACTCTTCCCTTAGATCATTTTCTTGTAAACTAAAGGCACATTCTTTTTTCTCCCGTTTTTTGTGGGCACTCTACAGAAAGTTCCAGAACATCTTCAGTACAATATTCTGTTCAGCATCATCTTGTGTCATCTGTTGCTGTTTCATATAGGAACTCACTTGCCTGTCACTCCACAACATTGTCTGTGTTAGAATTGTTACAGTTTCCTGTTCCTTACTTTGCTGTCAAATTCCAAATGAACCTTTGTACTGGTTTCCTACTGCAGGCTCAAAAGTATCTTCATATGGCAACTGATCAGATGCTTCTCACTCCACTGCTTTCTTCTTAATTTTGGGATTCATTATTTTTTCATGCTGTGATGTTATCAGAGTTAGATTTTCTACACTAAATCCTTCACTTCACAGATAGTCCATAACTTCAGTTTATAGGTTTGTTAACTTCTCCATTACTCATCCTCTTTTCTACCTCCCCCCTTTGTTTTCTTATTTTTGTATTGTAAAATTTTCCATAAGCAGCTGCCTTTGCCTTTATTCTTTTCAAGTATCTTTAGTGCTGCTTTTTTCTATTGATTAATTTTGCTTTCTCCTTTGCATAAATATTGCACCATATTGAATCTTTTTTTTTTAATTTCTCATGTCCCTATTTCTTCTTCAGATGTCTCCTGCTCTTCCTGTTTCTCCTTACTTGGGTACTCATTGTTCCATCGTGCTGTGACATAACCTGTGTTAGGCTTTCTACACTAAATCATTCACTTTGCAGGTATTCCATAACTTCAGCTTCTATTTTTTAACTTCTACTTACTAATATTTTGTTATGTGTCCCCCACTTTGATATCTTATTTTTGTTTTGTGAAATTTTCCATATTTGGGTGCCTTTGCCTGTATTTTTCTTTGAATACGTTTGGAGATGCTTTCTTGCACTGATTAATTTGGCTGTCTCCTTTGCATAAATAAAGCACCATATTAGATCTGTCTTTCTTTCCTATGTCCATATTTATTTTTTAAACCTTTCAAAAATCTCAAGATTTTGTTCTTTATATATTAGCACTTCCTCAGTGACTTTTTTCCCAAATGGTCTGTCTTTCTTGAATATTTTGTATTAATGAACACAAATTTGTATTTCAAGCTTTTGACAGTTCTTCTGCAAGTATTTTCTTTCCTCTAATTTCTCTCTTAATCTTTTTGTATATCTTCTGTCCGGACATTCTGGGCTTCTTGCATAATAGTAACATTATTTAATTTCTTTTTTATCTTCAGTAGTCCACTCTATCATCTTTATGGCTTTTTTTTTTGGCCTGTCAGTTTTTGTGTTTTTTGTGGACTACTACTTCCTTCTACAACAGGGGAGCCTTACCCCAGTGTACAATATGCAATGATGTCAAAGCAGAATGTGTCCAGATGTGCACCACAAATTGACATCTGTTACTGTCCCTCCATGAGAATACTTACATACTCTAAAATCTACACATGCAACCTAGCAACACAAACACTTAGACTAACCAGTTTGAGAGAAGAAAACCTGACAGTGGCTGCTTCAATCCCCCCAGTCCCAACTAGCCTTTCAGCATCTAGGCCTCTAATCAAACCCAAGTTTTTGGCGTTGCAACATTGCTGTCAACTGTCTCTTGCCCTTTAGTTTTGCCCTGTCCCTATATAATTTTTGATTTTTAGTTAAATCTCTAAGGATTAGTGTCTGTCATTAATAACAGACATAGCTTTATACTTCGTATTCTAAAGAAAACTCAGTGTTGGTGTAAAACCTGGTCTATTAAACTTTCAGAGTAAATTGAAACAATATTTAAAATTCTCACTGATTGTTAGCCTTGGTCCTTCATTATTTTTGGCTCTGTCTGTGATTCTTGAGCAAACAAGTTGAAAGTTATGTGCTGCAGATATGAGCTCTTCTTTTGCATTATCATTTCAACTGAGATAATGGAACTCCGCCGCTGCCTAAGTGATGACATTTACAAAACTTTACTAGAACAGCTCTTCTTTTCTTTAATTGAAAATCTGATAAACTGGATGTCAGCTTTTTATCAGGCCCATTTTGCTGTTTTAGTCACATTTGACCCTTCACAGTCATATGCTCATACTGACTTCTTCATTTAGATATTAGATCACCTTAAAGCTCGACTGTTACCATGAGCTCACAAGAGACCATGCATTCGAGATCCTAAAATAACTGCTTGTCTGGCTGCCTACTGCATCAAACCTCTGTCTCTGCTTGAAAATGATAACAGCATTAGTCATTTGTTGTTTCAGTTCCAGACCCCTGATTTACCATCTTTTTATCCTGAGTGAATAAATTTTAACACGGCAGCTGGGGTGGGTGTGCACAATGTTTTGGCTTAGATGCCATATATCACTGGTTTTGTGGAGGGGGGGCATATATTTTACAACTTTACCAAAACAACGATGATCCAGAGGGAAGCAGAATGTAAAAAATACTGTTGTTGTTAGTGAGTCTTGATGCAGAGGAAGCATTTCACAGAGTAAGCTGGGATTTTATGAGTAGGGCAATGGAAGCATTTGCATTCCCTAATAAAATAATAAAGTTAATTAGTAAGTTATATGAGGGATCAGAGGGGAAAATTAAGGTGTGGGGTTATTCTCTGATAAGCTGTACCTGAACAGAGGAACCAGGCAGGGTGCCCTCTTTCCCCTTTGTTATTTGTGCTATTTTTAGAACCATTGGCAGAGAAATTCTAGCACATAATTGGTATGGTAGTCAAGAAAGGTTTTCTTTATTTGAAAATTATATTATTTTATACCTGATAAAACCAGAAAAGGGCATTTCAATGTTGTGGAACATTCTGAAACACTTTCAAGTTTTTTCACGATACAAAATCAATGAAGATAAAACAAAGGCAATAGCTGCACACTATGTACCCACACACAAAATTATTTAGCAATATCTATATTTATGGGTACATTTTAAAATGAAGTACTTAGGAGTACTGGTTAAAAAGGATTCTGTTATGGTAGCTAAGGATACATGGGAAGAGACTAAAGAAAAGATAATAAAACTAATAAATTGTAAGCTCTGTTTTATGGCTAAGGATAGCAAGATGCAAGTCCCTTTAGTTTTACACACAAGTCATGCATATTCTTATCAACAAGAGAAAGCAATTAATAAAGTGATGTTGGATTTTATCTGGAGGGGAAGAGGGCAAGAGTCAAGTGGGATAAACTGATCCTCCCAACAGAACAAGACGGTTTGGGATTACCATATTGGAAGGGATATTTCAGAGCTCTCCTATACGTGGCACAAACAGAAAGCTTTAATTCAAAGTGGAAAGAGATTATGATGAAACAGAGGAGAAGGTCAAGAAACAAAGATAGACTGGTATTTTGGTTACAAATCCTTAAGGAGAATAACAATAACCATACAGAATATTATTTTCATAAAGTAGCAGAAGATATTCTAAGAAATAAGTCAACATGGGGATGGAGAAAGGAGATTCAGCCAGTAAGGAAGCTGCAATTAGGGGTCCAGAGAATATGCAAGAGCGATGGGAATTTACTGGAGAAAACTAGCAAAGGAACCAAGGTACTGAGAGCAAATAATTAGAGAGGGAAAGGTAATAGAAGGGGAACAGGCCAATAATTCATTTGGAATGCAAGCTGGAGACTGCCTTCCCTATCAAGGATTGAAGTCAGAGTATAGGAAAGTGCAAGAAATGGGGGATCCTAAGCAAAAGACCAGCACCAGTATAGTGTTTAATAGAATCTAGAACAGAAGCTGCTGTTAAAAAGGGATAATTAGTAAGGCATATAAAATATTGCATGATAACTATAGGAATCAATCAGAGAAGGTTAGAAATAATTGTGAAGAGAGACTGGATAAGCAATTCACAAAGAAACAATGGGGAATATATGTATCTCTCCCAAATATGCAACAATGTCTAGAAGATTTAGGATCTTTGCTATGAAGTGTTTGCATAGGTATTTTTATAGCCCAAGCAGACTCCCAAGAATTTATTCCTCAGGGGAATATATGTATCTCTCCCAAATATGCAACAAAGTCTAGAAGATTTAGGATCTTTGCTATGAAGTGCTTGCATAGGTATTTTTATAGCCCAAGCAGACTCCCAAGAATTTTTTCCTCAGGTAGATTGCAAATGTTGGAGATTTAATGAGGGAAGAAAGCGGTAACTGGGGGCATTTTTTTTTTTTTTTTGAAGTGTAACGAGTTGGCAGACTTTAAAAATTCCCTGAAGAATAATCTATCAGAAATAGTGGGTGAGCGAATTGATGTAACTAACACAATTATTTTTTGAGCTGTGATACAAAATCAAAATTGCCTAGACATAGTAAGGCTTTGCAGAGTTTAATTCAGGTGACTACCAAAATAACAAGTACTAGAAAATGGAAATCAAAGTCTAAGACAATTGTACTAGAAGTAGCAAATATGGTAACAGAGATAAACAACTTGAAATGGGATCTTTAGAAAAGGGTAGGAACAAATAACATAGAACAAAATGGGAATTGTGGGAACATTACATGCAGAATAATGTTTTGGAGAAAGAGTAAGTTTAAGGGAAGGCAGGAACTGAAGGAGCTATGTAATGTTTGACTGACAATGGCTGGGTAGATTAGAAGTGATGTATAATGCTTGTAACTGAAAATATGTCAATATGGTTTGTTTTCATTTATATAAATGTATTATTGACGGTGATAATTTAAAAAAGATGCTTTTTGTTTAAAAAATGAAATAATATGATATCCAATACCTTAAGAAAGAACAGTAAATCATTTTGAATATGTAATGGTTAAACCTGAAAAAACATTGCATAATATAAAAAATGTACGTGATACATTTTCCATTCAAGTGAAAGATATGAACTCATGTTAAATTAAGCCAAATGCTGAAATAACATTTTGTATTAAATGTACCACTTCAGGAGATTCAGTACGTGCATATTTAAGTATACCACCTAAGCAAAATTTATTGTGAAAAACAACTAAATATGTAAATATTCTCAATATGATGCCTGATAACATCACTGAACAGATGTCAGCACTAAAGCATAACCTTTATAAGCAATAAATGGCCTGAAGTTAAATGCCAAAAAATGTATAGTCATACCCTTCGGGAAAAACAAGGTAACCCCAAGCTACCATATAGACGGCAAGCCACTAAGCACAGAAGAGGTTATCAGGGACCTGGGGACCCAGGTTGACAGTGGCCTTTCTTTTGACACTCACATTGCTAAAGTGGTTAGAAAGACCTTCTACATTGCCCACCTGATCATGAAGGGATTCACATCCAGATCTAGTGAGGTCATTGTTCCCCTGTACTCTTCACTTATCAGACCAATGATCGAGTACAATGCCCCATTCGGGATGTATCTCACCCGACATCTGCAGCAATTGGAGAGACCCCAAAAGTTCCTCACCAAAAGGATAAAGGGACTCCAAAATCTGTCATATGCTGCCAGATTGAAGAAACTCCAGCTCTATTCAGTCGCATACCGTCTGCTCAGAGGTGACATGTGCCTGACATACAAGGCCATGTCCAACCCGAATTAATGGACATGCTCCACATCAAAAATCCAAATCCACCAAAACCACTAGAGCAAGCGACTTAAACCTTAGCACGGATATAAATAGGATGTGCTGGAGGGGATAGATTTATCACTCAGAGACTCCCTATGCTGTGGAATAAAATCCCGGTCCATGTGAGGCAGAGCACCTCGCTGGCTCTGTTCAAGAGAAATCTTGACCTGTGGATGGGAGATCGTAGGTTTACCCCGGGAATCATCTCTGTGTCACTGCTGGACAGAGGCACAACAAACTAATGGGCACAGTATTTTTTCATATAAGGGGTGGCGTAAGCCACAAAACTTTGGGCTAGGCTTATAAATGCCTTAGGGCAGATAGCCTAGTATAAACCTATAAACCTATGAACCTATGAACCTAATAATATAAGTATCTGTTCTGAAATAAAACAAAAAAATATTTAAAGGTCAGATGGAATGTCTGATGAGCAGTGACAGCAGACTATGCACCACACAACATAGCTCATACATAGGACTGCAGACCATGCACCACACAACATAGCTCATACATAGGACTGCAGACCATGTACCACACAACATAGCTCATACATAGGACTGAAAACCATGCATCACACAACATAGCTCATACATAGGACTGCAGACCATGCACCACACAACATAGTTCATACATAGGACTGCAGACCATGTACCACACAACATAGCTCATACATAGGACTGAAGACCATGCACCACACAACATAGCTCATACATAGGACTGCAGTCCATGCACCACACAACATAGCTCATACATAGGACTGCACATATCACTTATACTCTATGTGTATTTCTTTTTTTTTTTTTTTTTTTTTTACTAGACACAGCGGTGGTGGTGCTGCGGTAGCGTTGTCGGCTCACAGTAAGATGCCGTCTGGTTCGATTCTCAGCTAGAGTGTCTTCTGTGTGGAGACCTGCATGAGTGGGTGTACATTCGTTGAAGGTTGTGCATCAGGGCTGGTAACTTGGCACATAAAAATCAACTACCAATCATTAGTGGACTGGAGTTCCGCTGTGGCAACCCCTAACCGGGAAAAGCCGAAAGACACAAAACTAGACACAGCCTCTTTACCTGTGTAACCGCATGCCATGCATGAGCCTGACACATGGGGTCCCTTACTATTGCTGCAGGCTGGTCATCATTAGTCATAGAAGGACTGGAAAGTAACTAAGTGGACTTGGGTTGTCTGGCCTGCAGTCAGGACTATAGCCCTATACACCACAGAGCCAAGCAATTCTAACAAGAACTATGAATGTTAATTAAAGCTTTCATTTAATCTATATTTATGTGCGCCATGTCACATTCCTGGGCCGTGATTGAAATGGGTTCATGTGGATGTGGGTCAGCCACAGCCCAATTAATTTAATGAATAGTGCACTCAGAAAATGTCTTGACACATTTTTTTCTAATAAGTTCACTGCTTTTGAGTTCAAACCGTCTTATTCTTTTATAGCACAATTTGTTCATAAAAAAAGAAACAAAATGATGCCATAAACAGAGACTGTCCCTCTTTTTCCATCAAAGTGAGGGTATGAACCATCAGCATTTCAGATAAACTATTTCTGCAAAGCCTAAATTTCAGCTACTCGTAAATTGCCATAGTTGTTCATCAACTATATTATATCTTCCATAAAAATGTCCTCTTTAGTCAAACGTTTGCCATAATTTAAAGAAACCTCTAATCAGTGGTTTGCTTTTGACAGAGTATTTAACTAACAGCAGGTCTTGCAAGTCAGTTGCTGTAAATAGCATGCATGCTTTGACATATCATTTGGCATCAGAAGAACAGTTCATGAAAGCAAGTTCTTAGCTTTGCCACATCTAATTAAAAAGCTGAAATTTACAAAGGTCAAAGATGAATACTATGTTTTTTCATATTATTCCAATATTTCTTTTATTTGTTGTGGTTCATTAGGAATGTAGACCAATTTTACCTAGGGCTACACTTCTCAATGAAAGCTGAAAAATTAGTTGGTTATTCTAAATGCAAAGCTTCCTAACCCCAATCTCAGTATTTTTTTTTTTGACATTTTGGGGTGCCTTTCTAAATAGTTCCACATTTTTAACCGATTACACCTTGGTTGGCGAGAAAGTATATCGTACTACAATTTTCAGTGTCTGATTTCCTCTAGCTTGTTGGAGATTTGGTTTGCTGGCCCTACTCCCCCACACACACACTGGCTCTGCTGTGAATTTACAGCCAGTATCTCTGTTGTTGTCTGCCCCTTAGTTAATTTGACTTCTAAGTTCCCTTCCTCCCCTTGTCTTCCGTAGCTGTTATTGGTTCTAATTGTGTAAGCTATTTAATTACGTCTAGCCGACCACCGTATGTATTCCCTGAATCCAGTATGCAGAGTGCCCACCCAGCCAACTGATGATGCTCTTGGGTTGCCTGTCCTAACTATAAATTGTCTTTGGAAACTCCAGCCAGTCTCATCTCTTCTGCTTATACTAGTGAGCACTACAAAATGAAACTGAGAAATTTCTCCCCTTAGACTGCTAAAGCCCAAGTTATCCATCTCCTTATCTTCCTGCCTGCTTTGTGCACAATGCGCTGCCTAGAAGGTTTAACCCTTTTTTCTATATTCCTTTTACAGTCTGCAACATGTGGGACAGACTTTCATAGAGTCACACAGAGCAAAAACACATGCTGTGTTTCTGTTTGCAGACTTAATTAGACTATGCTAGTGTTGATTTTAAATACTGCACTATATTTTTGTACCCTGTTGGATGTCTGCATTTACATCTCTTGATGACAGAAGGAGGTGTCTGCTCTTCTTCTAGGTAATATTTGTTCCTAATTATAAAAGTGGTGTGTTTTTTCTCCATTGGCCTCTATGCTCTGGTTTGTTGTTTAAACTCAGTGTATCCAAGGACATTGTTGCTCTACTCTGCTAGGCCGTGACTACATGAAGACACCTGAGGATACCTAAGCAGACTTAACCTCAGAACCAAACCCCACTACATCTGGGAAGTGCTGCATATTTCGCAGCAAGATGGTGCACTTTTAAAAATTATTGATGACAGTTCCAAGTGTTTGCACTAGCGGGTTCTGTAAAAAAAAAAAAAAACATGAAGTGAGGTCACCTCTGACACTTACATATTAGGTACAGTACTAAGAGGATAACAATAACTGTATGGGCATGTCCACCCACTCCTGCAGTTTTGTGCATTACAAACAGTTGCAGAGAGCTATTTCACTTGGGGTTAAGTTCCTTCTTGATGTAGGCATATTATTTATTGTCTCTTGTACTATATTTGCCAACTGTGGCAGTCTGTGCCCAAGTCTAATCCTTGCTGAGATTTGCAAATTTGTATTAAAACTGTGCTTTAGATGCTAACATCATTTCAGTTACGGCCATTTGCATGACTGTGACTGTACTGTGATCAAATGAATGAATAAATGCATAAATAAGTGTCAAGCAAGCATTTATCTTCTCAGCTTAATACTGTGAGAATACAGTTGACAACCCACTGCACTCCTACTAACATACTTCTCACATTGTTCAGTCTGTTGCACCCATAGCTCTCAACCTCTTCCAAGCTTTGCATTTGCATGCCTTTCCTGAAGGCTACTAAATCTGAAATGCAGAAATGTTGGGCATTATTAAGTGAATGCAGTCCTCACTGATTTGCTAAAAAAACACACTTTGCAAGGAGAAGATGAAAATATGAGTAAAAAGCAGTAACACTCTGTGAAATCAGGTAAAGTTAATAACATTTGTGCCCCTCACATATATACACACACACACACACACACACACACACACACACACACACACACACACACACACACACACACACACACACACACACACACACACACACACACACACACACACACACACACACATACACACACATACATACACTCCCCCACATACACATTTAAAATACTTAGTTTCTTAATTTTAAGACAACTAGAACACGTAAGGCTTGGAGAAAAATATATTCTGTGTTCATATTTTCCCACTATTACATTACTTCTTTTACTTTCAGTCCCAGGCAACCTCTGTCTGAGCCAGTCACTTGAGGCAGCCTGAACCAATAGAAATGGCTCCTTGCTGCTTTATACAGCAGCCCAATAACCCACTTTCTGGTGATGTTTTCTGCCTTCTTCAAAAGGTAGAAAGCTCTGTAATAAGGCTTGATTGCCTTATTCACAGAGAGGAGTAGACATTGTGACAGGCTGTTTTGAAAACAGGAAAGTGAAGTTAAGTCAATTTCTTGTGTGGAGTTGCTAGTTCGGTAACAGTAAGAGTTATTTAAAAAAAAAAAGAAATAAAGAAAAAAGTAAATAAAAACATTTTTTTCTTCTTATTTTCTTTACTGGGGGATGCAGGCCAGCAGCCTATACCACAAGCTACCCCTGAAGCTAAGTATAAATTAGTCATGTCAATGGGTACCTACAATTTGAGATATCACAGCCAGCTAATAGTCCTTTAATTCAACAGCTTAGTGTTCATCTATTATCCTATACTTATCACTTCCTGGTTGGTAACAAAACATGGTTAATGTTAGAAACAGTAAGACTATAAGAACTATGCAAATAAATCCAACAGAGACCCGACGTCTGACATACATCTCAATCACTAACTGCAACAATTCTATACAGGGACAGAAATAATGGAGGGGTGGAGAAAGGCTCCTAATCACAGACAGATTTTAAATATTGCTTTTATAATATTTTAATGTTGCTAGAATAACAGGTTTTGCATTAGCCTGCATTCTCTGAAGGATATGAAGTCAGAAACTCAAATATGTCTTTCAGTCCTCACTGATTTGCTGGAAATCCTTTTATGTTGACAAGACCAAAAATATGAGGCAAAAATCAAGATATTCTACATAGCTCTGGACAGTTGAGAGGAATGTTGCCAGCACAGACAACCAAGAAGTCGCACTGGAGACATGGAAGTTAACTGTCGTCATGGGGAAACTATACTCACATACTTGTAACATATTTTCTTTGTGCATTGATCTTTTTATTTATATAGTTTAAATGAAAAGTTTGAAAACAGCAACAAAATACAACAATCACTGATACATACAAACAAAACAGATTAATGTATCAATGCACATCACAATACAATTTGTTCTGATTATCAGCATCTAATTGTGGTGTAGCTATAATTTCTGGTTGCATTTCTAGTGATGTGTGCATATGCATATACAAAATTTAAAGTGAAATAAAAGTAGAAGTACATATTATCATTTGCCCTCCAGTTAGGAATACAACAGAATTTTGATGGCAAGGACTCAGTATTGTTGCGACAGTCTTTACAATACCCTACAGTGTTTTTCCCACAGCCTGGTTAAGAATATAATTCCTTTCCCATGAATCCATCTTTTTCAAAATTAACTACTTGCTGCAAATACTGCTGCGTTACCTAAAGCCAGTGGGAGGGACTTGATTATTGATTGTCTGATCTATTAGCAAATGATCCATATACTGCTGCTCTCACTGTATTAAAGAACATTTTTGTGTCAAAATTAAATATAGTGGCTAAACATTATACATTATTTCAAAAACACCAGAGGCAGGGTGAAACACACAGGACATAGCAGCCTTGACAGAATTATTTGTTACATATGGATTTGCAGATCTTACAGATGAAATGATTTGAGACCAGTTAGTCAGAAAAATCACTTCACTACAGATAAGAGAACAGTTCCTCCAGTAATCCAGTCCAAGTTTAGTGAAAGGTATTACTATTGCAAAGCAAATCAAATCAGCTATGGCTAAGACCAAAATGTCTACACAATGTACTATAGAGTAGTATAGGCCATTAGTCCTGCATGAAAGTAGGATAATCCTCATTCTTTAAAAGTAATGTTACTCAGTGAGATTGGCATAAACAGGGCAATAAAGCTACAAGTGTAGATAAAGAAAGCATGTAACAACATATAGCAAATTACCCAGGTCATTTGACAAAAGATGCCCAGTACCTCATGTGCAAAAAATAAATAAATTAATAAATAAATAAAACCGATACTTTGCCAGGGTACATACTAGTTCATCTTCTGAATGAAGTACTTTCTCCAAAAGAAACTGTACTAAAAGTAAATAATTTAATAGCCACTCCAAGTTCATTTATGTACTTCTTCAGTTACTCCTGCAGCTAGGCAGGACTCGTGTTCATGTTTTTTTAACGCTGGTTCCATGCCTGAGTCCATCTATTTTGTGTACAGAGATTACCGAGTTACTGAAGAGCTCCATTTCCATTTCTGGGCTTACTAGTACTCAAAATACAAGTCAAAGGTGGTTCAAACAAAACTCTACATTATCACGAAAAGTACAGCTATACTAGGAAGCAATTTGTTTGCTGCTTTGGATATGCAACTTGTAAATGGCCACGTCACGTCTGATCCATGGCAACTGGTGTTACAAATATAACCACATACCAAAGATAATTCTCTTGGTTGTGTGAAGGACTTTCTGCACAAAGTAAAGCTACAGTAGAATATTATGATGGTACAGCAGAAATTAAGGCAATGACAGATGCTAAGTAAATTAATGTAAAAGGATGTCTTATAAGATCTGATGGATCCGAATGGGTATCACAAACAGTTCAAGTAAAAGCCAGCAAAGGTACAAAAAAGAACTATAAACTCCAAACAAGTACCCTTGACAGGAAAATACAGCAGTCAATTGTTCTTTGATGCAGAAATCCAAGTTTAATTCACACAAGCAGCTTCCAAGGTTTAAAATCAAAGCACATAAAGCCACATAAACGCCCTTCACCAACTCAGCATTTTCGTCTGACACTGCATCTGATGAAGTCTGTTTTAACTAGACAAAAACACTGAGTTGGTGAAGGGCATTTATATGCCTTTATGTACTTTGATTTTAAACCTTGGAAGCTGCTTGTGTGAATTAAACTTGGATTTTTGCATCAAAGAACAATTGACTGCTGTATTTTTCTGTCAAGGGTACTTGTTTGGAGTTTATATCACAAATAGTTGTAACAGTAAAGAAAACCTGGGATATTTGCTTGTGTGTTGACTTATATGAACCTAGCAAAGATGCTGTCATTGATAATTACTTTCTGCTGCATGTGCAGGATGTGTTTCTAGAAATGCTAGGAGCAATTGTTTTCCCCCTTGGACTTACAAATTAAGTTCTGTTTTGTTTCAAACGGGATACTTGCAGTCTTACTTCAGCACTTAGTTGCTTCCAAAAATGAATGGCATCTATCCTGAGAATTCTAATGTATGGTCAGTGCTATTTGGATGATATTATTGTGTATGGTGCCTCATCAGTTACATGAGATGAATCTCAGAATTTTTTTTACTTTCAATCCACCCAGGCGGTATGAAGTTAAACATACCTAAGTTACACATCAGTCAAATACCTCTAGTTTTCTTGAGATATTTGTTGTCAGAAGGCAGAATGCCTGCTTCATATCATATATTGGCTATTGTACAAGTGGCTACACCAAGTGACCTACAAAAATAATGCTCTTTCTTGGATTTTACTTCCTGGTATGTCATATTATCCCTAACTCTGCTTCTCTTATGGTGCTGGTGAGACTGTTACTTTGGAGAGCTTCTTCCTTTACTTGGTCTGCTACTGGTCAAAAACGTTTTGAAGTAATAAAGCTAGTGATTGTCCATAGCCCTGCTTTAGCTGTGTTCAACCCTTTGCTAATACCATAGCTGCTACTGGTGCTTCTAACGATGGCTTTGGAATTGTTCTTACACATCTCCATGCAGACAAGAGAAATCCATTGCATTCACATCTCTTGCACAGTGAAGTACTCATATCAAAAAGAAAGCCTGTGCTTTGGCCAGGGCAACAAAGAAATGACAAACATATTTGTGACAATGTCAGTTTATACTGAGAACAAGTCATAGCCCTGTTACTACCTTCCTCATAACCAAAGGGCCGGGAAGAGTAGCACTGCACATCAAGACGTGTACTGCCAGATTATTGTATTTCAATTACGTAATCCATTAAAAACCTGGGTTGCAAAATGTAGCTGCTGATTGCTTATCATGTTTGTGGCTACCATTTCCTAATGATGATCGTGAGGTTCACATAGAAATTGCTGCATTTACACATAAACTTCCATCTACATTTCACTAGAACTCAAACCTGCTTGCCTTTCTTGTGCAATTCAAATACAGTTACACAAGCTCTTGCAAAGGAAAATAGCCAAATTCATAAAAGACCATACATCTGAACTTAGGTTCATAGGTTCATAGGTTTATACTAGGCTATCTGCCCTAAGGCATTTATAAGCCTAGCCCAAATTTTTGTGGCTTACGCCACCCCTTATATGAAAAAATACTGTACCCATTAGTTTGTTGTGCCTCTGTCCAGCAGTGACACAGAGATGATTCCCGGGGTAAACCTACGATCTCCCATCCACAGGTCTAGATTTCTCTTGAACAGAGCCAGCGAGGTGCTCTGCCTCACATGGACCGGGATTTTATTCCACAGCATAGGGAGTCTCTGAGTGATAAATCTATCCCTCCAGCACGTCCTATTTATATCCGTGCTAAGGTTTAAGTCGCTTGCTCTAGTGGATCTGGTAGATTTGGATTTTTTGAGGTGGAGCATGCCCATTAATTCGGGTTGGACATGGCCTTGTATGTCAGGCACATGTCACCTCTGAGCAGACGGTATGCGACTGAATAGAGCTGGAGTTTCTTCAATCTGGCAGCATATGACAGATTTTGGAGTCCCTTTATCCTTTTGGTGAGGAACTTTTGGGGTCTCTCCAATTGCTGCAGATGTCGGGTGAGATACATCCCGAATGGGGCATTGTACTCGATCATTGGTCTGATAAGTGAAGAGTACAGGGGAACAATGACCTCACTAGATCTGGATGTGAATCCCTTCATGATCAGGTGGGCAATGTAGAAGGTCTTTCTAACCACTTTAGCAACGTGAGTGTCAAAAGAAAGGCCATGCATGCCTATTTCAAAATCTATGAGCTGTCCTTAGTAGATGACTATATAATTATTGGTTCACATATCCTGCTGATGTCAGATGTTCTTTAAGAAAGACACATTGAAGTTGCCCGTCTGAGTAATAAAGGAATAGTGCAAACTATTCAGAAACTCTGAGAGTTATATTGCTGTCCAGGAATGGACAAGCAAGTGGAAAAAATATTAATTATTCTTTCACATGTAAATAACACAAGACAACAACTATGGTGCATATCCCACCTCTTCAACCAGTACATTTTCCAGATTCTGCATAGAAAAAAATGAAAATCGATACAAAGGGTGCCTTCTTAAATGTATCTGTGGGCTACCATTTTGTTTTTACTCTAACAGATAACTACATTAAATGGACAGAAATCTCATTTACTTCTCATGTTATGTCTAACACAGGTTTTACTTTTCTTTCTATTGTTTTCAGTAGAGAATACAATCCATAAGAACCTGTTTCAGATAACGGTTCATAATTTGGTTGTTAAATTTCAGTCCTTCTTGAGACACAGAAACATTATGCACTGAAGATTATCTTTGTATTATGGTCGGTCACAGGTTCACAGGCAAGTACTAGGCTAGCTGCCCTTGGGACCATTTAAGTCTAGCCAATTTTCCTTTTTATGCTCAAATTAACCTATTCTATTGGGTTACATATTGCCCTAGCCCATCCCATAGGCAATAAAAAGGAGTGATGTACTCACCATTATGCCCCATCTGTGTTGTCTACCCTTACCTCTCCCCAACAGCTGGGTCCCGGCCATTATTTTAGCTCATAGCTACCAAAAAACTCTCGAGGTCCTCTCCCACCCACAATGCACCAACCCCAAACATACCTCAGATCTTGTTTCCTGGTTGACATAAAGTATGAAGTACTAATATAAATTCCTCATAGAAGCCATATCTGAAGCTCAACATGAAGGGCAGTGCTGTCCTTATAAACACTTCTTCTTCCAGAAATTGTGAAAAGTTTGGGGGTTGGTGGGCAGGGACTCGAGAAAAAATGAAAATGGACAACACAGGTGGAATGCCACTGTGAGCACACAACTTCCCCATCTGACACCACCAATCCTCACCCACTCAACAGCCAGGACAGAGTGCTCAGCTACCTAAAATCTTGGGTGGACTCCAAGGAAGATATTCCAGAGCACAGCTGAGCCAAAGGCTGCTCTTCCACTTGAGACCAGATCCAGTCTGTAATGAATAATAAAGGCATGAGGGCTGGCCCAAGCTGCAGCTGCACATACGTCGTCCATGGGAACCATGGATAGAGGCACTGAAGAAAGTAGCCATGGACCTAGCTGAATGGGCTCCTAAAAGGTTTTGGTAAGGGCAGACCCAATTTACTGTAGACAAATGATATACAATCCATCAGCCATCTGGCCATAGCCACCCTTGCAAATGATTTACCCAATTTAGAATCTGCAAAGGAGACAAATAATTGATCTGCCTTCCTAATTTCTTTTGTTCTATGTAAGTAGAAACATAATTGTCTGTGAACATCCAATAAGTGCAAAATATATTCACCTTTGTTTGCAAATCTAGGAAAGAAAACTGGCAGATTAATGGACCGTTTGATGTTAGATTCTGACACCACCCTAGGAAGAAAAGAATTGGTTCAGAATGTCACTCCATCCTTGTGAAAAATCAAGTATAGAGGTGTAGAAGACAGTGGTTGAAGTTCTGAAATCCTTCCAGCAGAGGTGATGGCTACCAAAGATAGTGCTCCAGGTCAGAAACCTTAAATCACATTTTGCCGCTGATTCAAAAGGGGGAATGAATTATAGCCGGCACTACCAAGTTTAAGTCCCATGGAGAAGCTGGATCTTTATAAGGAGGTCTCAAATAAAGGGTACCTCTGAAGAAGGCCCTGCAAAGTTCAGATGAAGCCAGGCTAGAATTCTCAAATCCAATGTGAAAACTAAAGACTGTTGCCAATCGAACTCTAATGATAGAGGAGCCAGCCCCCTCGCTGAAAATTATTGCCAAAACTTCAAGGACACTTTGTACAGGGGCTGAAAATGGGTCAGTATGTTTCTGATGTGTCTAGAAAATAAACCCTATCCATTTACTTCTGTAAAGTTGTCTTGTAGAAGCTTTATGGGAAAAATAGAAGTACATGATGAACAGTGGATGAGAGCATAGGTTATCCTGCCACCAACGGAAGTGGAGAAAGCACACTGTCAGCTCTATGATTGAGATATCCATGTAAACCAATGAAGAAATTCATCAGTTCAATAGACATTTCAAATAAATCTTATGAATGACTTACGTGGAAGGGAAGCTATGGAAATCCTTCATAACAAGAATTCTACTCAATTACAGTTCAGCAACGAATGCAATAACCTAAGTGGTACTTGCTGAGCTCTTGCACAGTACACTGATCCATTCCAAGTTACGCATTACAAATCTAAGACAAATAAACATGGTACCTTCCATAGCCGGACTTAGGCATAGGCCAACTAGGCGGCCGCCTAGGGAGCCGCTTTAGCAGGAGCACTTTTCCGGTATTTATTTGGTGTAGGTAAACCAGGATGGGGGCACTGGGTAGTGTGGGGGGCACCATAGAGCCCTTTTGCCTAGGGCACCAGTTAAAATAAGGCTGCTCCTAGTAGCTTCACAAGACCTTGCACATGTGCATAAGAAAAATAGACAGATGTAAGGAAATCATGTATGTGAAATGGAAAGCTAAGGATGTGAGATGTATGCCTAGATCTCTGGTCAGAGTAATAAAACCAGTAAAGAAGAACAAAGGACACTTGAAATTGCCAATCCCACTTAAGAGTCATGGGGAAGAAAGTACTGCACACATATGAACCCTCCAAAAGAACAGTATGAAGTACTATTCATCTCACATCTGCACGGCAACAACAGGAAGAGTAACTCTCTGATGGACACTTGCATGTCATGGATATGGAATGATCTGAACATACTGCTAAGGCCCTTTCATAGCCTATTATAACAATCTATTTCAGCCAGACAGACATTTTCAATGCATGCACTTAATATGTACGATAGAACGTTTTCTCTTAGGGAAAATGTGTGGTTCTGCTATAGTTTCTAGTTGCATTTGTTATGGTGTGCACTTGTGTGTGTGTGTGTGTGTGTGTGTGTGTGTGTGTGTGTGTGTGTGTGTGTGTGTGTGTGTGTGTGTCTGCAGAGTTTATAGGGAAGTAAATAGTAAAAGTGCATGTTATCGCTAGTTACCCAGGTAAGAGTATAATGCTAATACACAGGGATCAGTTACCAGATGCTCAACAATTTTAGTTTTAAGATTAGGTATATACAGCATGTTTTCAGTTATTCATAATAAATATATAGAGCATTGTACAGCACAAAGTACTTCCCAGAGGTTTATCCTCATGGTAGTTACATACTAAACAGGTTATTTGGGATATTACAAACAGTTAGCATGCAAGCATGGAGCAGGCCACATATAAAGGTGTGACTCTTTTGTGTTACAGGTGATGGTGGATATGTCCTGTAACCTAAAGAATTACCCCTATCCATAAACTATAGACCATGGCAGAAATGGCTTACTACACAGCCCAAGATGAAATATAGAATGTTGCCATGCCTGTATTTGGACAGCTCAAGAGAAATTTCCACTGTCCTGACACATCAGGCGGGGCACTGCAATACAGACCTGATGCCATGTTGCACAATATGGTACTTCAGAAGTAAGTGGTGCAGCAGGGAAACATCCTATTAGAACTTACCATAATAGAATAACTAGTAGAGAACAGCAGGGATAGAGACTGGAAACAAGCAGCAGCAGCGATACCTCAGTAGATGCAATCGTAAGAACAATATATTGTGACACTGGCAGAGAGGTGGCATCTGGATCACAACTACAGACAATGACACAGTCAAAATAGAATAAAATGCCTTACCTACCCTATGTAACTTGTACGTTACAACTACAGATGATGACACAGACAACATAGATACAATGATACTTTGCATTTTCATACCTTGGCTATGCAGGGCAGGGCATGACTTAGCCACATAGTATGTTAGACATCAACATACCCATACAGGTCAGGAGGTGAGCAGGGAATAGTCATCATCACTTGCACATGGGGGAGGGGACACAGTGTCAGGTGACAATAATCCTATCATATGAGGTGGGGTTTTGGGAGCTGAATACAGTAACCACATATGTTGGCAAGAGGTTGTAGGGAATATGAGATCACAATTGTGGTAGCCTGCAAAGTCATGGCTTGATGTGGCCTGTGCCAGGGGGAGCACAGAAGAACTACAAGATCATGCACATGAATGCTGATGAGGCTTCCCATGACGTGCACTTACAGAACATCATCATCATCCATGACATGGATGATGGCCATAAGGAGACATGGTGCTTTGTCTGCCCATAGAGGTAGAACTATGGGACCTAACAGCGTGGTGAGGTTTCCTAGGTGTTGATTCTAAGGTATCTTGATATGTATGACTGTACAAATGGCCAGAGGTGGAAGGCTGTGTGGCTAGAGTTGACAGTGATGCTATTTCAAAAACAGTCTGTGTAATATGAGTAGGGCTGGCATGTGCCCAGCCACCTTACATCTGTACCCCCCAATGGCAATTCACTGCATAGGCTGCAGGGACACACTGAAAGACGACTAACAACCACCGATAGAGGCTACATTTGCCAGTTGTGACCTCACCTTCTGCTCCCTATTCCTGTATATTATATTATATTATAGTACATTATGCTGCACATTGTCATGCACGCCATGAAGCATACTCACAGTCTCCAAATTGCTGATAGTAGCAGCTTTCAGTGCCTGGATCAATGGACTGCACACTCACTGATTTGTGCTGAAGGCTGAACTCAGATCAGAGGCAGACCTGGGGTTCTGGTTGTTCCACTAACCTCTCCCAAAGCTTCAGAATTATGGTAGGTATGCACATATCAAAGGCAGTGTATATTACAGGTGCTGTGTGGCCCAGGAGGGACTCACTTTTACAGGATATCTGCCATGCACCAGTGAGGTTTTAGGGTCAGCCTGTACTCCACAGGGGACCTCTGATGTGGGGTATGTAGATGAGCCCTCCTACTGCATTGTGTTAGACAATGTTACTGTGTCATTAGACTGTGCTAGTGCCACAGGTGATCTGCAAATATCAGGAATCTGCCAACCAGTTGCCTTGGCCCAGCCACCAGTAAAACTTGCCAAAGCAATATACATGAAACTTCTAGCAGCACTCACACAAACACCTATACCTTTTCCTGTACCATACTTTGTGGCATACAGTGAGATATGTACAACATAGGGAGATATACATAACCTGACATGCAGATTTTAGCAGATGCAGCACAGATGTTCCTGAAAAGATAGATATTCAGAAGGTGCTTAATAAATAATTCCCATCATACATGCACTGCAATATACCAGGCAGACATGTAGTGGGTATTACTCACCTGGTGTGTCCCCTACTGCCAATCAGCTGGTTATTGCTATCCCAGCTCTCACATCCAAGCCACCCCAGTTATGAGGGTGCAGTTCCCAGAGAGGGATACAAGGAACTTCCTGTCTGTGTGAGCTACTTCTATGTCAGTGGTCCACCCCCCTGTGGTTGGCATGTCTTTGGAAAAGCCTTGTGCCTTCTTCTTTGTACTTCAATATCATATCAGGCTCCTTATCAATGCACCTGTTGAAGGTATCAGGTATGGCTCCTGGCAGCGTTAACATCATTTACAACTCCCTACCGCACCAGGCCCCAGTCCGGCTTGTTTGCATGGAGCATCATTGCCTGTGAGGTATATGCAGTGTGTGCAGAGGTCCCATAGTAGCACCTCTATCTCCTGGGTGATAAATGTTTTCAGCTATTGCCTCTCTCAGGGACCCATGCCAAGCCCTGTACACCAGTGGGTGGCCCATGTCTATGAGTTGGTGCATACTACACATTCTGGAAGTTATCTACCTATGGTGTGTGCCCCTTCCACATTATACAACCAGTTGGAAGGTCCCTGTCATTTTTATTTATTTGCAGTTTGTTTTCCAGGATTGTCCATTGGGCTACAAGGAGCCCATTTTCAATGGAGCCCTGGGGAGAAGAGCTCCAGAGAAATACAAATACATGGTACAGAAAGAGCACAAATCCATAATATACATTTCAATTAAATGTTAAATACATATTTTGTATAGTACAAACCCATGTTGAACAATTCAAATAGATGTTACATAATACAGAAATAAAAGATTTTCATTAGGAAAATTATATCAGGTTAATTCAGTAAGTAGTTTTTTTTTCCTTTAAGGAATTGCAATGAGATAAGGATGTAAAACTTTAGGAGGTAGTGACAGGCAACAAAGTTTGGAAAGTTAGGAAGAAAGTATGATAGAATTAGGTTGGAAGGGTAATTCTCTGCACAACCCCCCTCTCAAGTACACACTGCAGCTGTGGGCATGAGCCACCTAAACACTTTCTTGCATCTGCCTATTGCGGTCATGTAGTGCTAGATATACCCTGTTATGTCTCCGTTACTAAGTGTTGCCATGCCTCCTCCCTTATATGAGTACCATGCTTCTCCGATGGCTGTTAATACTAGGAGCATTAATAATAAAGTGTTTTTATTAGAAAATTTGCTATGTTCCCACAAGATTGATGTTATAGTTTGTGAAACATGGTTAAAGAACAATGACTGGAAACCAGTTCTGTCAGGGTATAAATGTTTTTACTGTAACAGACATTCTAACAAAAAATCAGGTGGAGGTGTTATGATAGGCATTAAAGATGGTTATGAGACTTTTGATTATTACATGTTCAATGATAATACCAATACTATAGACTGTGTAACTGTGACAATAAAGACAACCCTGGAACATATAACAATTGTTGGAATGTACAGGCCACCAAAATCAAGTGCAGATGACCTAAAGGAATTCATAAATTTCTTACATGAAACACAGGAAGGAAGAATAATATTAGCTGGGGACTTAAATTTACCAGAAACAGACTGGAATAATATTGATTCAACAACAATAGTAAAGAAATTATTCACAGAGTATATTCAGGAACAACAAATGCTTCAGATTGTAAAAAAAACCTACCAGGGGACAGAATATCCTAGATATTGTTTGTGTTCCTAAAGAAATTACTGTAACTTCAAGTCAAGTTTTAACACCGTTGATGTGCAGTGATCATGGGGTCATAAAGGTTAATTTGTTGCTAGATAATTCTGCCAAACTGAAATCTAAGCCACTGCACAGAAGGTTAATTACAGATTATAGGGAAGCAAAAAAGTTGCTATACAAAACTAACTGCAGTGAGGTGTTCAGTGGAAAAACTGCAGATGGAATGTGGAAAGCTTTGTCAGAGAAATTGTTTGAGTGCAAAAAGTCAAAAAAATTTTTAACTTCAGGATCTAGGCACGTAGCATCAGGGGGGTATATTTCCCTAAGAACAAGATACTTGATTAAGGTGAGAGACAAAAAATATAAGAACTGGAAGAGAGGTCGAACTACAACTTTGAAAACTGAAATAAACGAGCTGGACAAACAGATTAAGCATAGCGTTAGACAAGATCAAGAAAAATTTGAAGAAAATATATATAAAAATATTGAGCATAATAGGAAACCTTTTTATAGATACATAAGATGTGGAAGGAGTAAAGATACACAAATTGATAAACTGTGTGCAGATTCTAAAATTTATTCTCAGACACAAAAGATTATAGATATATTTACAAAATCTTATGCAAAACAGTATGGCTGCACAAAAGGAGTGATAAATTGTCCTAGTGACATCCAGGTAACCCCCAGATACTAGAATCAAATTAGATTATATTGAAAAAGAACTGTGGAAACTGGGTCCAAACAAAGCACAGGGAGGAGACAGAATAAGTAACAATGATTTGAGAACACTTAAGCAAGAACTTACACTGCCATTACATCTATTATTCACTAGGTCATATAAATATGGGGAGATTCCTCAAGATTGGAGACATGCACTTATTAAACCTGTCTTTAAGGGAAAGGGGAGTAGGACAAACCCAGAATCATATAGACCCTTAAGTCTACGTTCATGTTGTGGAAAAATAATGGAGAAGGCAATACTGGATAAGTTATTGTCAGAACTGGATAGGTTCTGACTTAAAACCATATATCAGCATGCATATGTTGAAAATAGATCTATTACCACCTGTAACAAGATGTTCTATAACAATATAATAACAGCTATGAATGAAAAATTGTGCTGTGATGTGATTTATATAGATTTAACTTCAACATTTGACAGGGTCATGCACAAAACACTGATCAATAAATTAGTACAACTAGGTAATGATATACTGTTGATAAGATGGATAGCCGTATGGCTTACAAATAGGATATGACAAGTATCACACACCAACTGGACAGATGAAATCCTTGGTTACAGTCAAGGTGTCCCACAGGGCTCTGTACTAGGCCCTTACTTGTTTAGATTGTATCTTTCAGACCTTACTTTTTCATCTGAGGTGTTCTACAGTCTGTATGCTGTCAACCTGAAATTGGGTAAACTGATTACAAGTGTTACAGATAACGCATGTCTGCAAAATAATTTGACTAAATTGACCATTTGGGCACAGGAGAATAATATGTTGATAAATACATCAAAAACTAAGCATATGAGATTTGAGAGACATAAACTGAAAGGTGAATATTTAATACAGCACACAGTGATTGAAACTGTAGACTCATTTTAAGGACCTGGGTATATGGGTAGATTCAGCTATGAGTTTTTCTAATCATATCAACCAATTAGCTAATGATAGTTATAGAACTATAGGTTGCATAAAAATATTTATAAAGTCTAGGAAATCAAACATAATGAAGTCATTGTTTGTTAGTTACATTAGACCAAAACTTGAGTATAGAATAACAATATGGAAACCCTATAAGAAAACAAGCATGAGTAAACTGGAAAGAGTACAGCGGAAACATACTAAGGGCAACCATGGATGTGAAAATCTAAGTTATTATGAAAGACTAAAATATCTGAACTTGTACAGTGTCTTACTGATATTTAAGAGATGTTATTCAGGTATATAAGGCATTTAGGGACAACTACCTCTGGGAATGTTTGGGGTTATCAAAAAGTACTAGAGAACCATCAGATAACCTATGTAGAAGATTCTATAAGAATGAGAAGTGTACTAATTGGTTCTCTGATAGAGAAGCTGATGCTTGGAACAGACTACCAAATTACATTAAAGCAAGTACTAGTTTAGATATTTTGAAGAACAGCCTGGACATTTATTATGGGAACAAGTGTTTTGGCATATTGGCAAGCTAGAAGGGCTTTAATGCCCGTACTTGAAACATTTGTATCTATGTTTGTATGTGTGTATCATGTCTGTTGTGGCATCTCCAAGTGCCTGAGGCCCATCTTGTGTCCCCTCATCTCAACCATAACAATGTGCTGTTCCTACTCATATATACTTCATGGTATCTATCAACATGTTATTGACATCCAACCCAGGTGTAGATGACCAATGCTGGGTTTTCTTGCTTCACTACTTATATCTCCATTTCCACAGTTACTACATACATGTCTGCATTCAGAGTTTTTCAGCTATAAGCTTTTTTGCACAAAATGGGACCCCACATTATATCATTTTAATAAAGGGCTATTAAGCGACTGTTATACTGTTGAGGCCATTTAGTACCACTGTCTCTGAAATGCTGCTGGTTCTAGTGGTAAGATTTTTGCCACATACTTTTGGTCCATTCCTCATAAAATCTGTGCATTTCTGGCAAATCACTGAGGAAAGAAGTCAGTAAATAATGACATACATCTGAATTTCAGACTTTATATCCTTCAGAAAAATGCATGCTAACACAACTCATATTAGTATAGCAAGTTTTGGTATGGAGGTGGGTGTGCCCATCACTGGCACATGGGGATGAGTGCTCATGGGTATATACACACAATTTGATTTCCCTGGTACCATGCAGTACCTCATGGAGGTGGGGCAGTCCTGCTACCATTCCTCCTCTTGCAGAAGGGAGGGGTAAAGTCTTCCTGACACCCATGGCACATCCTATCCATGGGTGGGAGTAAGTGTATGGAAAAATAAAAGAAAATCTCCATGCATTCTTGATGGCCTCTCTTGGCTGACCTTTGCCTTCACTGATGGTGGAACAAATGAGTCAATTGCCTGAGAAAAGACTGTGAGGCAAAGAGAAGCAAAAATGTTTGCATAGCAGATTCAGAAAGGAACTTAGTTGTATTATGTTTACCGGGTCTATATCACTTAATCAAATCTTATGTCTTCAAACCTTCTTGGTCGAACACCTTTTAATCAAATTCACAAATAAGTGAACGGACTTTTAATTAAAGTTTTTCCTAGGGCAAACCAATGGTACATCACCCTAACGACTGTGGAAAAAAATCATAAAACTTAAAACCTACCTAGGTGAGGGGGCTTTGCACCCACACCCCCCCTAACTAAAAATACCAACTCCAAGATCGTACTACAATGGGGAAAAGGCCAAATTTAATATGGTGGCCAACTGTTGGTTTGCCCTAGGCCCTAGGAAAAACTTAGATTAAAAGTCCATTTGCTTATTTGTGAGCTCAAATAAAAGGTGTTCAATGAAAAAGGGTTTGAAGATGTGAGATTTGATTAAGTGATATAGACCCCCGTTTACCACAGTATACAAGTAATAAATGTTCCGTTCTATGCAGACCGTCCCTAACATGCAAACATTCAGTAGTATAACACTTCTATCTCCAACATATCCAGCTTGTTATTCACATGTGGCGTCTGTGCTTTGGCCTGTACGTACCTACATACCATCTAGGACAATCATGTCGTTCTGACTTTAAGGAGTAAATTTGTATCATTTCTTAGTTCATGTAACTTATCTATATGTCCAGTGCTTTAACAATGCATTCCCGCACTTGGAAACTGAAAATACAAAAAGAGAAGAAGCATGCCAGACAGGTGGATCAGAAGTTTTGTAAAACATGTACCCAGTTGCCAAATCTGTTATCACCGAGAGTTATCAGTATTACCGTCAACCTGCCTTACTTCCAAATCTACAAATGAGAACAAAAGTGTTTTGTTACAACACTGAATCATAGCCTCATGTCACCAAATCTCTTACCCCTCCTAAAGCCTTCTCTGGAATGGGTTTTACAAATCAGAAAACGTTTTCCTGAACAGAAGCAAACCAGCCTGCTGTCTATAATATTTAGTGATATTCAGCATCACTATGCATTCTAGGTTGGTTTGATAACATCCATTCAGAGCACACTCAGTAACAGAGTAAAGGTCATGTTTATGGGACTCAACAAGATAAGAAATTATTAAGGCCTTTAACATTTTTATGAAAAAATAAATATTCGCACCTTAACTTGGCAGCAAGGACTGAAACACCCCTTCTAAACTATGTGCCTCTCAGTTTTCATTACCACACCGCAAATTCTTTTTAGCCCTTTACTATTTTATGACATTTTCATAAAAAAAAAGTTTGTGAATAACTGTATACAAATGTGGCCTTAAAACAACATGGTAAAGATCCCTAGCATAGAGGAAAATTGCTTTGTTCAGGGACAACTGAGCTTGGCTGCTTAGGACTCCTTCATGAACTATGAAGTGTCACCATAGGTTCATAGGTACTTACTACGCTGTTGATCTGTCAGATCTTAAGAAGCTTAGCCTTACATTCCCATGGTAGTTTCTAACCTTTATATTCTGCAAATGACTAACCCAGAGATGGGCCAGACAAGAATGTGTCAGGACATTTACATGTTTCTCCTATCCATAAGGGACAAGGGTGCTAAACAATGGTGAATTTGCAATTACTCATCCATTCATTCAAATTACATTTGAACAGAGTTAAACAAATACATTGCTTTATGTGGAGTGGAAAAGGGTCCTATAGAATACATTTTTTCATTGATACATACCTGTCCCTCCAATGTGTTCTATTTATTTTGCAAAACAGATTCATATCCCTTGAGAAAGTATTTGCGATACCACTGACCTTACGAATATTTAATAGATCTGACACAATAAGGCTTGTTAAAGCTCTGTATGCAAGGCAGAGGTCATCTCACAGGAACCTGTATGATACTAGGGAGAAGGCTTTGAGGTGGTCGCCATATCTTTATGATTTAGGCCCTTGATTTTTTAGTGAGAAAGCATTGTAGACATTCCAGTCATGTTTTGGCACATACAGACTGAAAGGGGCGTTATACTCAATGACTGGCCTAATAACTGCTGAGTACAATGGAAAAATTAAATCTCTCGAGACCTGGATGCAATACCTTTAGATATAAACTATGCAACAAAAAAGAACTTCTTTACAGCAGTGGATTCGTGGTGATCAAAGGACAGCTCATTGTCAACACAGGTTCCCTGATGAGAACAATTTTCAGGAGTGTGTTGTCAATATGACAGTCACAAGTGGAGTCATGCTTGGCAAAGGATATGATGATATACTTCTTGGCATCTAGTTTTACTCCATAGTTTTGACATCAGCTATTTGTTTGGAATAGGCACTCTTGGAGGATCTTGGTGTCATCTGGGTAGTTTTTGATGGCATCAAGTTTACAGACATCAGCAGACCTGATCAGCCACAAACCCTTAACATTAACTTTGATCTCTGAGAAGTAAATGCCAAAGAGGAGTGGCCCAAGGACTAAATACTGAGGTATGACACTAGTGATAGGTCTTTTGGAGGAGGTAGAGCAACTCACCCTAACTTCTTGTATTCCATTTCATTCTCATCATGGATTGCTGAAAGCCCTGGATTCAAGTCCCAGTAAAAGCCATTCATTTCACAATTTAAATAATACCTGCACAGGTGAGCTTTCAGCTATGTGTGTGTGGGTGAGACAGTGGAGTGAATGTGCATGTTTGTGTGTGTGTGTGTGTGTGTGTGTGTGTGTGTGTGTGTGTGTGTGTGTGTGTGTGTGTGTGTGTGTGTGTGTGGGTGAGACAGGGGAGTGAATGTGTGTGTGTGTGTGTGTGTGTGTGTGTGTGTGTGTGTGTGTAAAGAGTTTTGCTTTCTGCTGTACATTCAGATATATTAAACCTACCTGACTTGACTGCACATAAACTAATTGTAAGCTCCAGTTCCCCTGCAAAATCCGTCATCTACATCTGAGAAACATACCATGAATAATGGAACATTACAGGGTTTAGGATTCTAAGTTGCATACATGTGCCTTATGAGCACTGCCCTGGTAACTCAGATTCCATCCCTATTAACCTGCTTCTGAGAAAAACAGTCACTCAACAATGACAGCATTACACACACATATACCTCCATCTTCCCCTTATAGATTCATCTGGAGAAAGTGGAATGAACCACACATAAACTCAATGAAGCCATATACTATACTGTTTAACAGACACTCCAAAGGAAAGAACCAGGCATTGACTTCCTCATAAAATCAAACACATAGACCTACAGTTGCTCATCAAAAAGGCATTCAGAAAATGCAAAGATAAGTATCATCTTTTTAAGTGAGCTTTAGGAATTCAGTAATTTGTCTGACTTTCCAGAAGAGTGAATAGGGTTTTTACATGGAGGATTTTTAATTGGAGATGCTCTAGTCTTTGTGTTCCATCAAGGGTCAAATCAATCTGTGTCCACCAATAGATAGTGTATCTGGTTGTCAGCCTCATCTGCTGGTACATTTCTCCTGCTCATTCCATACAGCTACTGTCAAATAACATTTCCTATGGGAGACCTGTATCTCTTATGTATCTGTGAAGTCCTGTAAAATCCCCACCTGGGAGCTAGGCTTCAGTTTGACTTTTGAATGGCAGTTATCTTCCAGATAATCAAAGGACAAAAAATCCACCACAAACTGTCTACACAGGTTTATAAAGACTAAGCACTTTCATTCCACCATATACTAGAACTTCCTCAGAGTAATAATCTCCCAGAAACCTTTACAATTTATAAAAGATTCACCTATAAAAATATATGACACATAAATAATTCATTAGTTAGTAAAAAGCTTACCAACTAAACAGTAAAGCATTTCACACTAATAAATATAACTACATCAGAGCTGACGATAATAACAAATAAAATACAAACAATTTAAAAACTGCATAAATCTTAAAAAATCACATTTTGTAAACAAAAACCTAACGCCTTAACCCATTGATAGGATCATAGCTCCCAAATGTCCAAATTTTTGCAAAATTTCCAGATTTTTGCCTCCTATTTTTGGTCTGTTCTTTATAAAACATGTAGTTTTCTGGCAAATCACTGAGGATTGAAGTCACTAAATAATGGAATGCATTTGACTTTCAGACCTCAGATCCTCCAGAAAATACATATTAACACATAACCTATTTTTTCTATTAACTTTTTAAGTTAATAAGAGCAGCATTTAAAATCTGTCCCTATTTTTGGGCCTTTGTCCCCCCCATTATTTTAGACTTTGTCCAGATTTCTTGCCCTAAGAAGTTCAGAGGTATGGATAGAATAAAAACTTAATGTTCAAAAGCTACAAGTCAGCTAAGGGCAGTACCTAGATCTTAACCATTTCCTAAGGGATAGTTATTAAATAGAATCTTTACTTCTTAGTGCACTGATGACTGACATGCAATCATTAAGTCCAGGAAATGTGCCTGCATTAAGGCTCAACTGTCAAACTAACTCCTTGTATTTTAAAATATCATCAAAGTCTCCACCTCTTTCAAAATGGTATACCCTTATCATCTACAAAGAAAATGAATTTCTTAAAATTCGAACAGTTAATAGTGTCTATATAGTGCATTCATAGGTCTATTTTTCTTAATGTTATAGATATACTCCCTTATCCTATATTGCAATTTCCTGTTGGTTTTAGCTACATACCTAATAAACAGCTTTGACTTTCTGCAGGTGAGATGGACAGTGGTGGGCAAATTATTCTATAATCTTTGAAGGCATTGCGTTGTATTATTTTTTTTTATTATTTTGAATTGTTGAAATTGTATAAATTTTAAGTATTATGTTTCCCAGTCTGGTGTTAGATTCCTGCAGACAAGGCTAACCTTATGCATAGGCCAACTAGGCAGCCACCATGGGGTGCTGTGCTTGAAGAGGCATTCTTTCTCTATTTATTTATTTTTTACAGCAGTGTTTCTTTGCTTAAAAAATAAAGCAATAAATACAGATCTCCTGCAGAATGAAAATGTATTTTTGTAAGAATTATGAATTTGGTGTGCCAGGATTTACTGACTGAATATAATATTCAGCAATTTACCAAAAAATAAAAAAAATTATGATGATCAAGGAACAGAGACAAGATGAGATGAGAGGAATGGAGTGGTGAGATAAGTGTTGTTATTATTTTTCCAATGTTGGTGCAGATAAACAGAAAATATTGTCAATAGTTCTGGCTTGCAGCCCGCTGCCTCCACCTACAAAGCTAACATAAAAATAATCCCAAAAAATTCTGGTCCTCCATCAACCATCTATTACAGCCAGTTTCTCAAAGCAACCCATCCCCTGACCCACACAAAACCTCTACCGAACTTGCCACCCTCTTCAGTTCCTACTTCATTGACACCATCGCTAACCTAACCACCACCTTTCCTATGGTTAACACCACCAAGACAGCTAATGACCAAACATCGCAGAAAACAATCCTACACACAACTCTAACCTAAAATTCTCTCCCATATCCATTGCCACATAAAAACACTTTTACTTAAGCTTAAAGTCCTGTACTCTAGCCCCTGACAATCTACCCTCACAGTTCCTGCAGCTAGCTGCAAACTCTATAGTTTAGCCCATCAGCATACTTATTAACAGATCAATTAAAGAATCCCTTGTCCCAGACATCTTCAAAAAAGCATTCATTCTCCTCTTACACAAAGGCAGTACCAACACAGACACCACAAACGTTCGACCCATAGCTATTCTCTCACCCCTCTTTAAAATACTGGAAAAATACACCCGTGCCCAACTCCTCAACCACCTGCTTGAAAATCAAATTCTGTCACCCACTCAGCATGGTTTCAGACCAGGGTACAGCACAACTACAGTCCTCCTCTCCTTCTTTGATACAGTTAACTGGGCACGGGATTCTGGTAAAATAATCGCTTCTCCTTTCCTCAAACTCTCCAAAGCTTTTGATACCATTTCCCACACTATCCTCCTCTATAAACTATCTACCCTTCGCATTTCCCCACCTACCCTACAATGGTTCAATAGTTATCTCTCCAATAAGTAGCAATCCACCAAATGGCAACAGTCTTACTCTCCCTTCCTCAATATTTCCACAAGGGTACCCCAAGGCTCCGTACTTGGTACTTTCTTATTTAGCATTATTAACAACTTTCACACCACTCTCCCACAATGCTCAGCAATCCAGTATGCTGATGACTCTACAATAATATGCACTGCAAATTCAAGCTCTGAACTCCAGCAGATCACCCAGAATGCACTCACCACTACTGAATCTTGGATGCTTAACAATCATCTTGGCCTAAATCCAAAAAAAAAACTAAACTAGTAATTTTTACCCCTAAGAAAACCACTTCCCTAGATAAAAAAACTCTTCAGTATACAAGCCCAAGACAATACCACTATAGAAGTTGCCCCACACACTAAATTACCAGGCATTATTATAGATGAAAACCTAAACTTTGACCTACACATAAATAGTAACATCAAAAAACACAGCCTGTATGCCGTACAGGCACCAACACTTTCTTAACCTCTCTACTAGACAAACCCTTGCAACTACGTTTTTATTACCCTGTCTCCTTTATGGTGCCCCTCTCCTCACTAACATCCAAAATTCTACAAACTCCAAACTTGATATGTGTTACAACACAATAGCCAAATTTGCCACCAAGGCCAAATTCTCATCCCACCACTGTAACTCACTGAAGCAATTAGGCTGGTTGGAACTCCTCCACTATCTCTCATTCACCCAGCTAACTACAGCACAGACTGTCCTGCTCTCTCAACTCCACTTGCCAAATACCAACCCAGCAGGCAAATAAGATCTGAAAATCATCTACTTCTTAAAGTAGAAAAGCCCACCTTACCAGCTGGTCAACTGCTCTACTCCTTCATCATCGCCAGACTATGGAACTCGCTTCCTCCTTCTATAAGAAACATGGGCAGCACCACCACCTTCAAACAAACACTGAAAAATCATCTCAGCTCTTCCCGGCTGTGTACCTGCTCTATAACCTAACCTCTTCCTTCTCCTTATATTATAACTAAATTCCTATACTTTTTACTACAAGTGACTGATGATACTTTCTCCATATTTATTTATTTTTTCTTTCATCACTTGTTGATACTGGAACAATAACGCTGATTAATTTATCTCCATTTTTACCACTCTGAAATCATCTGGCAACCAACTAAATTCCTGCTTTTATGCATATATTCTGTATATGTTACTGTAATCAAGCCAACTAAATTCCTGACTTATGTAAATAATCTGCATATATTATTGTAACCACTATGTGTAACACTGTTTCTACTCCTGTACCAATTAATGTTTAATTTTTTTTCTGCATCTATGTTCTTGTTGGAGCTTTTGACCCCTGGCCTCCACCGAAAATGGGCTCTTTTAGGCCCAGTGGACTTTCCCGGTAAACAAATGCAATAAATAAATTTGAGTGGACAATTAAGATGAGAGGAATGGTGTGGTGAGATAAGTGTTAGTATTATTATTCTTACAGTAATTCTGGGAGTGATCTACCAGACATTTCTGGAAATATTTCTGGCTTTGTTTGGATAGATGAGCTGAGAGGAATAGTGCAACAGGATAACTGGATAAGTGTGAGTAATTATTTTTACAGTGATGTTGGTATTGATTAACAAGATATTTTTGTAGCATTACTAGCTTTATGATTTGTGTGGAGCAACTTAGACTGGAATACTTTAATGTGTGGTAATTTGTTTCTCTGGACTGTGAAGGTGAAATAATATTACATAGCCATCAGACATCATGGTTATAACTGGTTGAGGTTGGTTGGATGAAAATAATTGACTATTGTTGTTTGCTCTGTTTGAACAGCCACTATCTGGCTTGCAGGATTCGTGTACATTTATGAGAAAATGGACTATTTAACTGGACATCTGATATGCACAGGTAGAATAGGTATAATTTCTGTGGCTGTCATCTGTGGAGGAATATGACAGCTGCCTACTGCTGTTTGCTTATCATTTTGGCTTTGCAGAGTTCCTCCTTAACCCAGTTCAAGAGTAATATGGACAAATGGATGGGGAACAGGAAATTCATCCCTGATTTGGCACATACGTCTCTCTAATGGACACAGGAAGCCTGTAAATGGTTCATCTTCCAGTCCCCTGCTTGTAAATGTTTCATCTCCCAAGCCCCTGCTTATAGTTATCAAGAGTACCAGAACTTGTCAGAAATTTGGGATGCATTGCTAGTCTTAAAAAGTGCATTGTGGTCATTAGCCTAGTTCACACCTATGAACCTATGAATGTAAAAGAATACATAGAAAGTGGCTGTCGTGTAGGGGTAGGGGTTGAAGAGGTATGTGGTATATGGCAACAGCTTGAAATATATGACTATGGGCAATTGTGTCTTAATTTTCATCTCAATTTAACACCAGATGAAAATACACAGAATTTGACTACCTATCTTGAGTGGCTGTAAGAGAGAATGGCTACTTTTCCTGGTTAGAGGTCGCCACAGCGGAACTTCGGTCCACTAATGATTGGCAGTAGATTTTTATGGTGCTGAGGTGCCTGCTCAACACCTAACCTTCAACGAAGGCACGCCCATTTCACGCATGTCTTTCGAACGCCACTCAACTGAGGGGAGGACATGCAGACTTCACACAGAAGGCACTCCAGCCAAGAATCAAATGGGAGAACCACTTGCTGTGAGGTGACAATGCTACCTCTGCAGCACCATGGCTTATAAAACTTTCAAAAAAGTGCTCACAACCAACAGGCCATAGATAAAAGTTATATTGAGCGACTTCAATAAATAAATACCTTAGCTACCTTAAGTGGTGAGGTTCCAATATTTTTGCTGACTTTTCCAGATATATGCATTCTTACAAGCATTCATCTTCTGTTTTTATTGCGAACTGGTATTTGGTCAGCTTTGAGTATTAAACATTGAATACAACTTAATTTCTTGAAATAAAATGTAGAATTTTTTTACTTGTATGATGATTTTTGTTCTAGCCATCATTTGATCAAAACGTTGGAAAAAAAGCTGTAAAATGCACTTCAGAGCATCTATAGCCACATGGCTTCTGGGTGCCTAGCAGCACATAGATTCCCACCTTAATATAGTTATTACAAGGTAGGCTTGGCCAGTTAGTAGGTCCCAATGAAAGAATAGTATAGAAAACCGTTGTAATCCAGACTAGAATTCAAAGAGAAAGTCAAAGCAAGAAAAAAAGTCAGAGTTCATACAAGTAAGCAGTAGCATAAATAGTCTAACTCTGTGGTAACAGGGAATAAAGCCCTGACTATAACCAAAATGACCTAAGTCCATACAGTGTCTGGGGTTCTGCAAAAGTTGGGCAGGGGGTATGGCAGTGAATAGCTGATGCTGACTTGCCCAACCTGGAGTAAGGCATGGCGGTTCCAGTCAGATAGTCACCACTGTGCAAGTGCAGCTTCTAAGGCACATACGTGGTCAGGGCCAAGGATATGCGCTTGGCATTGTTGCCAGGCTGGTGATAGTAACCATGATTAGCACATGTGAGATAGCATGTGCACTCATGGGGAAGGCTCAGCATGCCCCTACAGTGATGCAAGTGCTTACATCAGCCAGCCAGTGGTGGGGTTAAGCATTCATAGAAAAACACCCAAGTGCCCATACTAATGAGAGTTTCCTTATTGGCCCTGACACAGACTGGGTAAGTGGCAACAGCATGGAAGTGGTAAGCCAGCCTGTAGCCTTAAAGACTGCAGACGAAGGCCAATGGTGACAGTGGCTCTAGTATGTGCACCCTTGGGAGAGTCAGTAGCAGGGACCTTGCAAGACACTCATTAGACAACAAGCTGCAAGGCAGGCTGATGGTCTGCAGCCCTGTTGAAGTCAAGCTGTCTTTATGCCTCTCTGGATGATGGCCTAATGAATAAGGCACTAGCCTCCAAATGGATATGACAGAAGGATGCAGTTCTATCCTCCAGGTTAGCACTCAGCAGTGATCTAATGAGATCGGTACACTTTCCGGTCATAGAAAGCAGCTTATTCCAGGTCCTGGGTTGAGAACCAGAAATGAATGATCATTGGTCTTTATTTATTTATTTATTTACTTATTTATTTATTGTTTAGACATTTGTTTTCCAGGAAAGTCCAACTGGGTCACGAGAGCCCATTTTCAGAGACCTAGGGAGAAATGTTCCATTTAACAGAGAAAGTAAAAAAATTCAAGCACATTACATACGAAACATTGAAAATTATACATTTCAAAAATATTCAACAATATTGTGGTGATGCAGTAGCGTTGTCGCCTCACAGACGTTGCCCGTTCGATTCTCAGTTACAGTGTCTTCTGTGTGGTGACATACGTGAATGGGCGTTCCTTCGTTGAAGGTTGTGCGTTAGGCCCGGCAAGCCAGCATGTAAAACTCTACTGCCAGTCATTAGCGGACCGGAGTTCTGCTGTGGCGACCCCTAACCGGGAAAAGCCAAAAGACACAAACAAAATTGTAAGGCACAGAGATATACTAGAAATAAGTTACAAAGAGAACAATGAGCAAAAGCAAAGTAAACACTATATACAGTTCTGGAGAACATCCTTTTGGCAATTTACAGTAGTAATAAGTAAAAGTCATGTGTTGAGTTTAATTGTAAATATAAAGTGGGACAGCTTAGGATAGATTAGTGTAAATGGGGAGGAGGTAATAGGAAGAGGTTATGTAAAGTGGCGGGTAGGGTAGGATGGCCAGGTGAAGATGAAGAAGTGGTGATGGGTAGAGAATCTGTACAGATGGGGAGGAGAAAAGTAGAAGAGATTTAGGCTCAATGAGCAGAGCGATGAGTTAGATAGGTGTTTTTTCAGATGATGCTTGAAGGAAGGATGGTGGGTTACAGTTCTAACAGTCTGTGGAATAGAATTCCATTGTTTGGCAACAGAGTAGCAGTAAAGGCTATTTCCAGTTCCTTTTTGAGGTTTATAGATGGTGAGATGTTGCTTATCATTAGAACGAAGGGGTCTGCTTGGGTGATAGCAAGGAAGAATAGAACTTAGTGCAGGACAAACATGGAGTTTATAAATGACATTGTGGGCAGTAGCTAGTTGTACAAAGTCCAGGTAGTGGGGTAGTTCAAGCCACTTCTAACTTTTATGAGCCTTGCAGTGATGTGTATAGTATTGTTTATTGGCAGCAAATTTAGCAACTTTGTTGCAGCATATTTCAAGTTTACTTTTAACTGATACCTGCAAGTTGGTAACGATAGAGTCATCATGTAAGAGTGAAATAAGGAGGTAAGTGGTTGATAGGGTGGTTTTAACAGAGTTAGCAAGAAAGCTTTATGTTTATAAAGCTTGCCAAGTATCTGGTGAATTTTTTATATTATTTTGAATGTGGACTTCAAATCTGAGGTTGTCATCAATTGTCATTACAAGCAGTTTTGTATAGGATGCAATGTTTATTTCTGTATGGTCAAGTGAGAACATTTTGAAGCTGGATTTGTCCTTCAGGTATGCTTTGGTGATAAATAGAAGTAGTTTTCTTTCAGGTTGAGTAATAATTGAGCATTGTAAATCCAGTTTTTAACACAGGTGAAGGTTTCTAGTGTGATTTCAAGAAGCTGCACCGGGGTGTCAGATGAGTATATTAGTGTCAAATTATCAGCATACTGTGTAAGTGATACTTGCCTAGAAGAGGCATAGAAGTCATTAATGAAAGGAGAAGTGGACCAAGAATTGAGCCTTGGCACACACTAGAGGTAACAGGGAGGTAAGGACAGAATGTGTGTCACCATCTAACAGTTTGCTCTTCGTGAGATACGTAGATTTTAAACTAGTGAAGTGAAGCAGGGATAAATTGAAGGAGTTTGCTGTGTGAGATGGTATCCAAGGCTTTGGACAGATCCAGAACTATGGAAGAGATGTTTGCCAGAGTCCATTTTCTTGTTTATATTATCTAAAAAGAATAATAGTGCAGCAGCCATTAGTGGTTTATGGATCTTTGTGTTACTATGTCACTATCTGTCTGTGGCCTGAGTGAGTAGAGTGCAGCCTCTGTGGTAAACTATGAGGTGGATAGTGGTCAGCAGGTTTTAATTTAAATAGTAGGATGGTAAGAAGTGTGTGTGCCCTTTTTTAAATGGAAACCAATTTGCTCTTTGGGATCTCATAACAATGCCTCTCATTAGAGAAATGTAACATGTACATACAGTCAATCTGACAATACCTTTGTGTCATATATATATTTTTCCCCAAGGCATCAGCTTTAAGGTTATCTTTGTCTGTTACATCAGAACCCCTTTGGTTTTAACAGCTTATGCATTATGTGTTACAAGCCTGGAAATTTTCCAATAGCATAGCAGCATCTTGTTGAATTTGGTCTTCTGATGTCTCACATGAGACTCTGAGGTCAGTATAGGGCTCATTCATACTCCTAAGTACTTGAATGAAAAGGTGTTTTCAAATCTTCCTCATCGGCATTAGTCATTACACAGTCAAATGGAACCTGCTTTAGCCTCTGGTGTACCAAAGGGCACAGTACTTGTATTCTTTAAGTTTAACACAAGTTGCTTGCTGCTAAACTAGTTTTACAGGTGCTCTAAGTCACCCTGAAGCTGTACAAGGACTTTCTGGTGAGAAAGGTCCTTGTGGTCATTAGCCTAGGTAACCCATATGAACCTATGAACCTATGAACCTGAACAGTATACCACTAGACCATCAACTTAAGGGATGAGAGGGTGGTTTGCTAGAGTAATAGGCAGAGAATTAACATAAACAGAAAAGTGTAGGGAACAAAGTACAGGTCACTGATACTTCCCATGATGACATATGAAGTGCATGAAAGGAAGGACCCAGTTTCACTTAGAATGATCTTTTATTTAGGTAGCTTGCAAAAAAAAAGTCTACAATCTCCCTGGCCACTGATTAGCTTGGACAAAGAACTGGCAAGCTCTTCTTGGTTTTCACATACCAAAAGTGAATGAAAAGACCCCCATATAAGACTCTTCTCTCTGTGAAATTAAGAGCAGCATCAGTTAACATCCATAAGGCTATTCAACTGTCCTTGATTTTGCAGAACATCCCTGAATTTGTTCATATACTTGACCTGTCCTTCAGAAATGTTTTGTCTGGTAAATCACTGAGGTTTACAATCAGCAAATAATGCCAGACATTAGCGATCAATTCTGTATTGTTTAGAAGATGCATGTTGATACAAAGCCTGTTGTTCTATCAACCTTCTATATAAATTAGGGTAATATTTACAAGTCATCCCAGATTTTTGGCATTGTGTTCCCATTATTTTTGGCTTTGCCCAAAATTCTTGAGCAAAACCTATGCTGTCAGACCGGTGGTGAAGCCTTACTGATTATAGGTTTATAGGTAGGTACTAGGCTATCGGCCAAAGGGCCTATGTAAGCCTAGCCAGCAAGGTTCCATGGCTTATGCCACCCAAGAAAGTTATTTTCCTGTGCCACTGTCGAACAGAGACACAGAAGTGATCCCCAGGGTGTATTTCCTATTTCCCATCCACTCATCAAGATTTTCTTCAAGAGTGCTAATGAAGAACTTTGCTTGACATAGATGGGTAGCTTGTTCCAGAGTATAGGAAGTCTCTGGGATATGAATCTATCCCTCCAGCATGTCCTGTTTATTGTGGTGACAAGGTTTAGGACACTAGAGTGTGTAGCTCAGAGGGATTGGGATTTCTTTAGGTGTAGCATGTCCAACAGCTCTGGGTTTTACATAGCTTTATATGTTAGGCAGAGATCACCTCGGGGTAGGCGATATGCTACGGAGTAAAGCTGGAGGTTTTTTGAGGCGGTCAGTGTAGGGCATTTGTTTGAGGCCAGTAATCCTCTTTGTGAGGTACTTCTGTGGCCTTTCCAGCTGCTGCAGATGTCTTGAGGTACATTCCAAAAAGGGGCGTTGTACTCTATAATGGCTCTAATGAGTGTCGAGTAGAGGGGAACAATGACCTCTTTTTTCCTGGATGAGAACTCTTTTTTGATGAGGTGTGCCATGTAGAAGGACTTCCTGACTACTGTGGCGATGTGACTATCAAAGGAGAGACTACTTCTTCTTCTTTCTTCTTTTCCCGGTCAGGGGTCACCACAGTGGATCATCTGTCCGCTCATGATTGGCAGTGGAACTTTACGGTGTCGAGTTGCCAGCCCAGCACCCAACCTTCCACAGAAGGCAGACACATGCACACACTAACACCTAGGGCCAGTTTAGAATGTCTAATCCACCTACTGCATGTCTTTGGGATGTGGGAGGAAACCAGAGCACCCAGAGGAAACCCACGTGACCACAGGGAGGACATGCAGACTCCGCACAGAAGGCACCCCATCCGAGAATCGAACCGGAGAACCTCTTGCTGTGAGGTGGCAATGCTAACCGCTGCCCCACCATAGCCTCCCAATCAAAGGAGAGACTACTGATATTGCATTAATAATAAATGTTGTTAAAATCCTGTAATTAATGATAAACGATTTCTTCCAAGATGCTCAAAAAAAGGAAACAATAAAAGGACAAGTATGTTTAATGGTTAGTTTGAAGGAATTTTTCCAAGTAATGGGGAAAAAACTCTGACAGAGACAGAGATTAATAATTTTGTACCAGTTTGCATATAAATGTCATGCATAGTTTCAAAAGATATTGCAACAGGCCATCACTTATTTGGCTGTCTTGCTCAGAAAACATCTTAAGAAGTATGCAAACCAGGGCTGATGAAAACTTTTTGAAGCACAAGAGACGACTAAAGAGTGACAAATAGCTGAAGAGCTCTTTGTAATTAAGAAGATGAGTCAAAGATTGAGAATGTTGCATGCTGGGAAACTGAATAAATTAGCTCTAAGGTCATCTGCATTTGAGCATTTCTATTATTTTCTACAATGGATTGTGATAATATAAGGAGAAGAATATATTGTCTATACTTCCTTCCAAATCTTTCTGAGGTTGTCTGGCTTTGAATCTGATCTACCTTTCTCTGGGCAAACAATGTTTATTGTCTTGTCTTTCTCAGCTATGTTTCCTACGTTCGCATAGCATATTCTAGAATCATGATTGTTCCAGTTCTTCTGTCTTGGCTAGGCTTTCCAGTAAGTTATGCTAGTGTTTTGTCATGCAAACTTTCTTGTCCTGGCCCCCCTTAAAATAACTCACACCAACACCAAAAGACAGTTGATGACCTTTATTAATATAAACAATTATTAACTTTAATCACATAAACAAATAACTGAAAACATCACATTATTTTAACAACCTCAGGGCAGCGTAACCACTCACCCTAGCTGAGTCATTCATCAGGGCAGCATACCCGCTCTCCCTGTTCAATTATCCATCAGGGCAGTGTACCTACTCAAGCCACCATAAGCGCTTTCATCCCCAAAAGTACACATTAACATAATCAGACAATAAAAAATATATGTGTGTGTGCATATATATATATATATATATATATATATATATATATATATATATATATATATGCATCTTATAAAGCTTGTAGGATGTATTTTTTTATTAACTTTTTATTTTTTATTTTTTACTTTTTATTATACATTTTTTAGTATATATTTTTTAAAAATGTTGCTTCATAGAATGTGTGTGTGCATATATATATATATATATATATATATATATATATATATATATATATATATATACACACACACACACACACACACACACACACACACACACACACACACACACACACACACACACATACATATATTTTTTATTGCCTGATTATTCATAATTGCTGACTTTTAAAATGCATGAGTTGTGGTTATTTTCTTTATCTGTCTTTCTGGGGGGAAGTGGTGTCACATGACAAATGTATTTAAAGGATATGATGTCTTTTTGCTGCCATCTGATGAAGTTCCATTTTAATGTGTACTTTTGGGGACGAAAGAGCTTATGGTGGCTTAATCCTTACTTGGTGGAGTTTTTGTTTGCTTTCCATGTGATTTGGATTATCTGCAATAAATATTTTATAGGTTCATTGTTAAGTACTAGGCTATCTGCCTGAAGGCATTTATAAGCCTAGGCGGAATGTGTTGGCTTTCACCGCCCCCTTAGATTAGTCCCCTGTGCCTCTGTCCAGCAGAGCCATTGAAGGGATCCCTGGGTAAACTTTCTGTTTCCCATCCACTCGTCAAGGCTTCTCTTGAAGAGGGTTAGTGAGGAGCTCTGCCTAATGTAGATTGGAATCTTGTTCCAGAGCATGGGAAGTCTCTCGGACAGAAATCTGTCCCTCCAGCATGTCCTATTTATTGTTGTGGTGAGGTTTAGATCCCTGGAGCGTGTGGCTCGAGGGGATATGGTTTTCTTTAGGTGGAGCATGTCCATCAATTCTGGGTTGGACATGGCCTTGTATGTCAGGCAGAGATCACCTCTGAGTAGGCGGTATGCAACCGAGTACAGCTGGAGTTTCTTCAGTCGAGCTTCATAGAGCATCTGCTTGAGGCCAGTGATCCTCTTGGTGAGGAACTTCTGTGGTCTTTCCAGTTGTTGTAGGTGTCTTGTAAGGTACATCCCAAATGGGGCATTGTACTCTATGATGGGTCTGATGAGTCATGCGTAGAGGGGCACAATGACCTCTTTCGATCTGGATGCAAACCCTTTTGTGATTAGGTGGGCCACATAGAAGGATTTTCTAACCACTTTGGCAATATGATTATCAAAAGAGAGGTTACTATCTACATAGGTCCCCAGATCCCTTATTACGTCTTTGGTATTTAGGGGGCTACCACCTATGTGGTAGTTTGTGGGTACTTTGTTTTTTCCAAAGGGATGACTATGCACTTTTTGCCATTTAGCTTGAGGCCATGATTTTGACACCAGGTATCTGTCGCAGTGAGACCCTTTTGGAGGATTTCTGTGTCAGCCAGAGAGTCAATTATAGCCCCTAGTTTGCAGTCATCTGCGAACTTGGTCAGCCATAGTCCTCCTGTGTTTGCCTGTACCTCTGAGAAGTATATGCTGAACAGGAGGGGTCCTAGGACCGGTTTAGAGTCAGACCAAGCTCCCACAACTCTTACCATGTGGGTTCTGTTCGTGAGCCAGTTGGCAACCCATCTCATGATGTAGGGGTTTATGTTCAAGCTGGAGAACTTGTCTATAATACCTGAGTGTGGAATGGTGTTGAAGGCCTTTGCAAGGTCTAGGCAGGCTGTGTGGACCACCTTTCCCTCATCTATAGCCTTGGTAACTGTCTCAAAGAAGTCCACCAGGTTTAGGAGGCATGATCTGCCCTTAACAAAGCCAAACTGGGTAGAGTCCAGTGTTTGGAGGTTTCCAATGTCTCTGTTAATGAGATCCATGATGATGCACTCCATAGCTTTGCAGACCAAGCTAGGCAGGCTTATAGGGTGATAGTTCCCGGGGTCCGTTGTGGCTCCACCTTTGTGGAGTGGAATAACCGTTGCTGTGTGCCACTCTATGGGCATGTAGCCTGTGGAGAGGCTGAATTTGAACGGTGTGTTTAGGTGAGGGGTTAGTTCATCTTTGAGCTCGTATAGGACACAGCCTGGGACACCATCAGGTCCCATTGATGCTGTGTTTTTGGCTTTGGAGAGGGCTGTTTTAACCTGAGTGTCTGTGATTTCAGAGGCACTACATTCTTCTGGTATAGTTATGGGCCCTTTTGGGGGTGAGAGGGGGAGTGAAGTTTGCACTGAACCTGTCTGCCAGGATGTTGGCTATATTGGTCAGTTCAGTGTATTTTGTGCCATTCTGCACTAACTCTGAGCAGATCTGAGAATTGACATAGCTAAAGAATGCCTTGTGGTTATCTTTGGAGTCCATGGCAATTTTTCTTTCGAAGCTAGCCTTGGATGATTTTATGAGGGAAAGTAGTTTCTTGCTGATACTGATCAGGGATGTCATCCCTTCTTGGGATTTTACTCTTTTCTGTACTAGTTTCCTCCTTCTGTTGTATAGCTTGTTTATGGCAGGGGTCCACCAGACTGGTTTCCTTTTCTTGGAGGAGTGAGTCTTGGTTTTGTTTGGGAATGCACGATCCATGCATTCTTGTAGGTGCCCATAGAGTGCATTAGTAAAGGATTTTGCAGCTTGGACAGCGTTTGGAGAGGAATACGTTTGCTGAGCGTTTTCTTGGATTTTGTGGTTTGTGGACTTTTTTGTTTCATTTCTCAGTGTACCTGCTCACCCTGACCAAAACCTAGATGAGCAGCATACCCGCTCATCCTTTCCAAATTAAGCAACATCCAAATAAACTCAATTATCAAGCAGCATCCTTCAAATCACTTTATCCCCAAACTCACTGGCCTCAACACCCTTACCTAGAGGGGGAACAGAAGAGGACAATCTTGTCCCTCTTCTCCAACCGCACTCACTGCACAAAAACTAACACAACATGAAAATGGGAGGGAGAGAGGGTCAACAACTCACTCCAAAATGTGACCCCACTTCCTCTGCTGCTGAATTATAAAAGCAACGTCTCTCCCTAAACCTGCATCACTTCCTCTAACTCTCCAAACCAATTAACTCTTTAAAGTACAAAGCCTAGCTATTTATCTACCTACACCAAAAAATCCCCCACCCACCCCTCTTCACCATTCCTCCTACCCCCCATATACTCCCCCAAAGAGGGTCCTGAACAAATTGGTTTGTCCCATACTTCAATTATCCCCTCTCTTTCTTCCATTTAATATTGTCATATATTTATTTAATTATGATAATATATGAGAGACATCTACATACCTCCTCTGCAGTATCACAGTAGAAAACAGGGTTTCTGCCTGTTATTTTAATCTCTCAGCTGCTAGTGCACACACTTTGTCCACAGAACCTGGTCCTGCAATAAAGATCACCACAGAGGTTTTAATTGTCTTACAGGGCAGTGGTCACTAATGCTTAGTGGAAGTATATGAAAAACTCCTTATTTTACTAAGACTATTTCTCATGACAAAGTCAAGAAGTAACAGACTGCCAGTGATATGGTTTAACCTGGTGGGTTCGTAGACTATAAACTGATTTCATGTCTGTTAATCTGCATTTCCTAGTACAATGGTTCCTGCTGTATTTTAAGGACTATACTAGTAAATCTTGAACAGTGACAATTTAAGTGCAAGTAGAGCGAAATATATACTAACACTGAACTTGTTGTATCTCAGAGTATCCCTTATTTTCTGAGGTATCCCAGAGTTAATATATATAAGTATTGAGGGTGAGGGGGTGTGACCCCTCCCATCAGGAATGTGACTGTATAACAGCAGGTTTCCCATATTGCTGTAACTTGAGCTTAACGTCACTTACGTTAACCGAGTAAGCACAGTGGGGCAGTATTAGTATTTTCCATAGCAGGTAGTAGAAATAGTCTGGTGTAGGTCTACTTTATAACTAAACTTTATAATGAAGTAAGTCACTTACACCACGACCAAGTCTTTTAGAATCTGGCCCATGGTGTGTACATGATAAAATGAATCTTTTTTTGTAGAAAGTTTGAGAGATTTCCACCACCACTCTTGTAATGGCAGCAAAGTAAATGTTTCAAGTGCACAAGTGCATGAGTGTCTAGAACATGTTCCCAATCAGATAACTATTGATTTTATAAGGCTATAATGTCTTTTACAAGGGTATAAAATCTGCATTCTTTGAGTACAGTTTGGCTGGGCCATCCTGCCCATGGTATAATGGGACAGGTGTGCAGTCTGCTTTTCTTTCCCACTGTTTTCGACACTGTCATGCCCCTCCCCCCATAGTTAAAAACCAGGAAGCTGTATAGCCACTAAAAGGGCAGGCATGTTTTTCATCAGGTGTGTCTAACAACTAATCTTACCAAAACCTGACAAGACTCAATCTGTGCTGAAATGCCTTATTTTATATAATAGTTGTGGCTGAAAAATGTAATACACAGCAATTAGATAAAAAATACAACATTTAGTCAGATATGATCTGTAAAGCTCTAATTTTACATGTTGTCTTACGACTGGTTGTTTAGATAAACCACAAAAGTGAAATAAAGCATTTTGTATTTCTGTGTGTGAAATTTTCAATAAATCTTCATGTCATCCCCCACAAATTCATGAACAGATTTCTAAATTTTGTATGGGTTATATGTTGAAGCTCTTGGAAATTACTTTAGTTTATGGGTCTATAAACTCATCCAAGAGTGAATATGTATGAATTTAGGTTTAAACACTGTGTATTTTTATGTATTGCAACTGGCACTTACTGCTTCTCTAACATAATCTTAGACCAGACTTGTAAAGGATTTATATTTAGCACAAAACAAAGCCAAGGGTAACATGTAGTGGGTAATTCTGTGTGCTGGGAGGCTGACAATCATATCTTTAGTGGAAACTGACATAAGTCTAAAAAAAGAGAAGTGCAGCCAATTTTCCTCTAAGATATTTCAAATGAGCCTTATTAAAAAAACTTACAAAATGGGGCAGAATGAGTGTTACTGCAGCTGCTGCTACATAAAGTTTAAAGCGAAGCAAATATGTCATTTTCACTGGCAGAACACAGGTTTATGAGTTAGCTCTATTGATAAGCAGAGCTTTTACCTGGACTCTGTGAATAGTAATATTACTCTGACATGATACAGCCATAAAGACAGCCTGCAGGAACAGCATGTGCATTCAAAAGATTCATCAATAAAAACAAACCACATAAAATTAGTTGTGCAATAACACTGTAGGTGAAAATTAAAATACTTCAGGAAAAGCTGAAAGGCCCAAGCAAATCACTGCTAACAATAAAATAATTAGAAAGCCATATAAAGTATCAGAGGTGGATTCTGGTACACATGAAAGTGTAAGCCATTTACCTGAGGCTGAAGGCTATGGGCAGAGACAGGACAGAATGCTGCAGCATCCATGTATTTACAACACAGAGGACCAGCCAAGTGATGGAGCGAAAGCCATTGTAGTGATCAACACCTGGCAAGCCAGGTCACAGCAAGTTGTCATTTGTCCAAGGCTTGTCAGCTCTGACTCAGGTTTCGGGGGGAGGGAACAGGTAGGGACAGGATAGGTTAGGACGGTTAAGGTGCATTGGGCTGTTCTTGGAGGGGATTGAAAAGACTGGGAACAAAGCAGATGAGTTTTTTCGATCTCTACCTTGGCAGCTTTCCCAGTTTGAACAATGTGGGTGATCTATGTGAACATGGTAGGGGACGTTTTGATTTTGTCTAAGAGTCCAGGTTGGGAGCCTTTGATGTTTTGTATCACAGAAAAGGTTTGTTATATTATTCTTAAGTTTAAAGACATTTTGGTTTAAGGGCATGTAGGCAGATTTTTAACTTAGTATTTGATTATTAGTATGTTTTAGTTTGAGTAGTCTTGTAATTCAAATCAGTTTTTAGTTTTGAAAAGCCTGGAGATTAGGTTACAAACAGGCAAGAGGGTAAAAGATGTATTTGAAGGTACCAGGCTAAATTTAAATGACAGGATAGGCTTAAATTAATACTTTCAAGTAGGGTTTGCTATGGGATTAAGGCTCACTTAAGTGGTGAAACAAACAAAGGCACACAGGCCTAAGTGTGACCTGGGGTTTAGAGATGAGATGCAAAAGATTTTAGCAAAAGCTCCAGCTCCAGCTGTGCTCCTTTTCCCCAGACTATACAGTAGTACCAGATGTCACCACCCACTAATATTTATCAGCTACTCAAAGGCCCTTAAAAGGGTCTTAAAAGCCAGGATCTTAACTCATGGCTGTACTACCATGTAGGTGCTGCAAACAGATGGAGAGTTTCTCATCCCCCACTTCCTGCAGTGTAATTAGGTTTCATGGAAGTAGGTTTGGTGGAGGCAAAACAGATCAGATAGCATAGTCCAGTTATTACTGTGCAATATTAGTATTCAATTGGTAGTATAGCCCAGGGCTTAAGCTATTGAAGTGGCTTTGTACAATTTTACCAAAGGCATGCAAGTAGTCTAAAGAGCTTAAATTATCTCTACAGAAACAGCCACAGTTGAAAGGGTTTAAAAATATTTAATAATAAATAATAAAAACACAGGACAATACTTTTTACTATATAGTGCTAGTCAAGAGTTCAGAGATCACAGAGAAATACTTAAAATAATTCAGTAGTTCAGTTCTGACATCGCAGAAAAACACTTAGTCTAATCTTTCTAGTTTCTAGCTAGTTCTAAGAGAAAACACAAGTCTAAGATAAACTTACATATAGAGCAAGACAGTGCTGGTCAGTTGGATGGTCAAGACAAAAAATGCTTAATGCTCTCTGATTCTCTGTGTTCACATTCCTGGTTCACATTATATCATTCTTCACACTTACCTGGGTTCCCAGGCTAACAGAAACTACATTTACATTCTTCACCTCTGGTCAGAAACCAGTAAATAAAGGACATTTATGCATGCAAATTCTGGCCATTATCTCTGGCCTTAAAACAATAGGCAGGATGCCCTACTCTAGACTTGCTAACTCCGAGTTTTAACATCAAAGGGTCACAACATGCTTTACTTGGTCAGTAGAGTGCACTGTTGTAACATTTTTTTCAGTTCACTATTTTTACCATTTAAGACAACAAGCCTGTGGTTTACATTAATATTTACAGATGACAGAATTATCTCCAAAATTCTGTCTGGCTAGGCTGGCAGCCTTCATCCATCTTCACCCGATCTTCACAGTGTTCATTTCTTTAAGGAAAAAGAAAAGAAGAAGGGTAGAAGGGTGGGGCAAATCAAATCAAATCAAAGCTTTGCTCTCATATGAAATATTCCAGCCCTTCCTGAAGAAATTCTGTGCACTGCCCATTACCTTGCCCCAAGTCATTTTAGTCACTTTTCGTTTAGGATTTTTATAGCACTTTTTGTTTTTTATTTTGAGTGTACTGTATGTTTTACTAATATGTTAGGCTATATTCTTTATATAATATAATATATATTTCATATTTTATATTTCTATTAAGTGTTTTATATAATGATATATAATGATTTTGTTTTATCCTACCTACTGGTATTATTTATTTGGGCTATCCTGCTTTATATAATGGCCCTTTAAATTAAAATGTATAAATAAAATAATATATTTGTTATATATAGTAATATTTTATATTAGTGGCTGATTAAATACATAGAATATTTATCTGTTTATATTCTATAAGTATTATTACTATAGTTATTATTTCATCTTTCACATTTATATATATTTTTCTTTAATACATGAAAGTTGACTTCATATTCATATCCATCTGTTTTTGAAGTTTTTATACACTATTCATGATGAAATATTTTAATGTTTAATTCATTTATATATATTATTAACATCTACAGTGGGTTTACGTTTTTGTTTTGTTTGATATATGTTATTAGGATGGTTTCTGTGGCGCCTTCCTTTACATATATATAGAATTTTAAAACATAAGGCATATACTCGTTTGTTGACTCAAATAATTTCTTACATTATATACATTTTTATTATTTGTCTTTTCCACTATATACCTTATACTAATGTTTTTTATATATTTTAGATAAAAATGTATAGGCATTTGTTTATACACTTTTAATGAATTGTTTCAGAATTGTATAAATATACATGCTTTAAAGGATCAAACAAGCAATTCTTTGTTGAATATGCAGTTCTATTTATGCTGCAATACATTTTTAGTAGCACTGTCACTTTAAACTATTTATTGACATCTATTAAGTTAATTGACACTAATTAAACATTTTTTTCTTGTATATAAGTGATGATTTTTTAATGCAAAAGTAGATCTGAGGAAGCGTACTGGGTTTGGTACGCGAAAGCGCTTATCTTGTTCTGTTTGAATAAAGAAGGTTTTTCAGCATCGTGGTGGTCTTCAGTCTGGTGTTTTCATCTACCTCTTAATTATTGTTAATCATATAAAATACTCACTTTGAATGTTTCATTAGATAGATACAAAACTATTGAGGAGGGTAAGGATATTTTAATGGTGCTTTTTAGGGAATTAGCTTGTTAAGCTTTGTCTATGTAGAGAAAATGCTGGCAGGGATACTAGTTTCTATTATTTACCTAAATATGATAACACACTTCATAATCTCTATACTATACCACAGTTTCAAAAAAATCAATAACAATTTGCTCCCTGCATTATTCCTGGTCCAAGGGAATAGTGGTTAGGCACTGGAGAGGGACGGGAATAAAAAGATGCTTTCTTAATTTCATTATGTCATTACATGAACAGAAATCATTAATGCAAACAATCATCCCTGACATATTTTACAAACAACCCAAATACATAAATGTGGGAATTTGACTTATGGAATATCAAAGGCCTCCAGAATAAGAAGAAAAGAAAACTTTTCCTTCACCTCATCCTAAAAGCGAAATCAAACTTCGTACTGATCCAAGAAACCCACTTAACACTTGAACAATGGTCAGAAATTAAAAATAAAAAATGGATTAGAGATATTATAGCTTCTGAAGGCAAATCTAATAGTGCAGGGGTGGCTATAATAATTAAAAAATCAGTTCCAGGATAAAATTTTGGAAACCAATGTGGACAAAGAGGGAAGATGGTGCTATATAACTATTCAAACTCCAAATCTTCCTAAACCTTTGCTCATCCTTAATGTCTACACCCCTTGCAAAACCAACACATTTTTTCACCTCACTATACCCTATCTTAAATAAATTCCAAGATTACTACATGATCCTAGGTGGAGACTGGAACTCATATCTAAATCCTGAAAAAGACAAAACAAGCACAAATTTAATACATAATAAACAAGCCCACCTAACATTAAGAGAACTTATTCATGATTACAAGCTATACGACCCCTTTAAGTATGGAGATAGTCTAAATAAATCCAACAAATTCACATTTTACTCCCAATGCCACAAAATGTGGTCGAGAAAAGATTTTTTTCTAATTTCAGACTCATTTATTAATCTAGCTCCGAAAATGACCATACACACTAGATACCTCTCGGACCACTCCAAAATTACTCTAAATCTCAATGGAATTACAATGAATAACACAATGAAAAAAAGTTATAATTGGTCTTTGAACCCCAACCTTTTAACTATAAAGGAAATAATAAATGATATTCAAACCTTGCTCAAATCAACCTTATCCAATATTTCTAACTCCCAATTACTGGTAGATATCGAATGGGTGGCAACTAAAGCCCAAATTAGGATAATTCTCATTAAAAAAGTATCCTACTATAAAAAAGTCCAGCTTAACAGCTTAAAGAAGAACAAGTCCTAGAAGCCAAAATTCAAAAACTTGAGAATGACCTATTAACAAATTATAATACCCAAACTGAATTTGAAATCCTGAAACTCCAAAAAGATCTATATCATAACAGCAAACTATCGTTTTATGAAACCAAAATGCTAGCCAACTATGCAAACGAAATGCAAACACCATCAAGAGCTCTGGCCAGAATTATAACACAAACCAAACCTCACCAGCAAATCTATGAGATAGTCTATGAAAATACCCATTACACGAATACTGAAGATATCAATAAAATTTTCGAGCAAATATACTCACAGACCTATGGAGATCAAACTTCACTAACCTCTGAAGAAGAAAGATCAAGTTTCCTCCAAAGTCTCGATTTCCCAAAACTAGATCCAAATCAACAAAAAAAGTTAACTGAACCTATCTCTATCAGTGAAATAACCACAACTATCCACCAAATGAAATCACACAAAGCCCCAGGCCCAGACGGTATCACAGTTGAATTCTACAAAACCTTCTCCCCCATATTAGCTCAAATTCTAGTCCACATACTGAACTATATAATAAACAATAAAATTAATGGTCCACACTTCAATGCATCTAAAACTATTTTTATACTTAAAGATCAAGCTGACCCAAAGAACCCAGATAGCTATAGACCCATCTCACTATTGAACATTGACACCAATATACTAACATCTATACTTGCAAATAGACTGAAAAAGCTACTAGATAAAATTATCTCCCCCAAACAATCTGGTTTCACAACACTCAGACAAACAAGTGATAATACATTAACTCTTAATACTCTAATATCACAAGCTAATCATTATAACCTGAACATATATGCTCTAATTACTGATGCTCATAAAGCCTTTGATAGAGTAAATATTGATTTTTTTACTCCAAACATTACCCTATTTTAATATTCCTCAAAAATGTATCCAGATCTTACAAACTATATACAACAAGCCTTATACATCTTTATATATTAACAAAACCTGGTCTAACAGAATTTTTATTAAAAATGGAACCCGCCAAGGATGCCCTCTATCCCCCATACTGTTTAACTTATATCTTGAACCACTCTTCTTAAATATGAAACAAAATCTTTACTATAACCCCCCAATAATATTTAACACCAAAATCATCCTCTCAGCCTTTGCAGATGACTTGAACATCTATTGTACCACATCAATCTCAGATGTAAATAAAATACTATCGACCATAGAACACTTAACAAAAATATCAAACTACAAATTAAATCTTAAAAAAACTAACATATTCCCGTTAAAACCCCCCAAACCATTTTCGCTCTTACCCCTAATAGGGAAAATAAAAACAAAAGAGATAATCAACTACTTAGGCATTACTTTCTCAACAAACAACAAAGACTTTTACCTAAATAATATAACTCAAAAATGGCAAAATATTATTTTAAACCTTAACAGATGGAAAAACCTTAAATTACCTTTCCTGGCAAAAGTCTCAATAGTTAAAATGAATGCATTACCCAGATTACTATATATATTTATGACTACTCAATTGAACATGCCCAACAAATTTTTTAGACAAACTCACACCCTGCTTGCAAAATTCATATGGGAACCAAAAAAAAAAACAGAATCTCATATATCAAACTTACGACCCCAAAAAATAAAGGTGGTCTAGATCTCCCCAATTTCGAGACATATTACTGAATCACAAACGCTAACAGAGTACTGCGAATAGCTGAATATAACTCAAAGAACAAAGACTGGTCCCCAATGTGGATAACAATATACCAAAAACATATCATAGGTTCATAGGTAGGTACTAGGCTATTGGCCCTAGGGCCTATATAAGCCTAGCCAAAAAAAAATATACCCTGGCTTTCGCCACCCAAGAAAATTATTTTCCTGTGCCCCTGTCGAGCAGAGCCACAGAAGTGATCCCTGGCGTGAATTTCCCATTTCCCATCCAATCATCAAGATTTTTCTTGAAGAGTGCTAATGAGGAGCTCTGTTTGACATAGATAGGTAGTCTGTTCCAGAGTATGGGAAGTCTCTGGGACAGGAATCTATCCCTCCAGTATGTTCTGTTTATTGTGGTGACAAGGTTTAGGTCCCTAGAGCGTGTAGCTTGGAGGGATTGGGATTTCTTTAAGTGGAGCATGTCCAACAGCTCTGGGTTTGACATAACTTTGTATGTTAGGCAGAGATCGCCCCTGAGTAGGCGATATGCGATGGAGTAAAGCTGTAGTTTTTTGAGATGGTCTGCGTAGGGCATCTGTTTGAGGCCAGTAATCCTCTTTGTGAGGTATTTCTGTGGTCTTTCCAGTTGTTGTAGATGTCTTGTGAGGTACATACCAAAAGGGGCATTGTACTCTATAATGGGTCTAATGAGTGATGAGTAGAGGGGAACAATTACCTCTTTTTTCTGGATGAGAATCCTTTTGTGATGAGATGAGCCACGTAGAAGGATTTCCTGACCACTGTGGTGATGTGATTATCAAAGGAGAGACTACTGTCCACCTGTGTCCCAAGGTCTCTTATCACATTTTCAGCATTAAGTAGACTACCAGCTATGTGGTAGTTCATGGGTACAGAGTTTTTAACAAAGGGGATGACAATACACTTTTTGGCATTGAGCTTCAGGCCATGGCTTTGACACCAGGTATCTGTCTCAGTGAGGCCCTTTTGTAGTTTGTCCACATCATTAGAAGTTTCGATTATGGCTCCTAGTTTGCAGTCATCTGCAAACTTTGTTAGCCAATGACCTTCTGTGTTAGCCTGCACTTCAGAGAAGTAGATACCAAACAGGAGAGGACCCAGGACTGAACCCTGTGGTACTCCACTTGTCACTGGTCTGAAGTCGGATTTGGAATCCGCTACTTTCACAGTGTGGGTTCTGTCCATGAGCCAGTTGGCAAGCCATCTTGTGACATAGGGATTTATACCTAGTTTAGTGAGCTTATCTATAATTCCAGAGTGGGGCGTGGTGTTGAAAGCCTTGGCGAGATCTAGATAAGCTGTGTGAACCATTTTACCCTCATCTATGGCTTTGGTGACTGCTTCAAAGAAGTCAATCAAGTTTATGAGACATGATCTGCCTCAAAAGCATAGATATCAACCCCAAAGCCCTACCATTTCTAAATACAAGTTTAATAAAACCGTGCAAATTAATAGAACCATTGAAACACTCTATCTTATTAACTCAAAAACTCTTCAAATATCTAAATCTAACTTAAGCTATGATGATGCTACAACCCCTACACAAAAATCCCAATCTTAAAATAAACAATCAGTCTTTAAACCTAAATCCATTCCCTAAATTAATTAATATAACCGTCCAAGATATATACTCATACATCAACAACTCTATACAAGAAATAAGGAATCATTGGAACTTCCCTAATTCCTATACAGTGATTTTAAGGCAAATCAAAGAATTATGTGCCAGCTATGTACAAAACCACAACATAAACAGCGATGATATAACAACCTGTAACTCTCTATGGGAAACCATCCTCTCAACTAAAAAATATATCACTAATACATACAAACTAATTAAAGACATTAAATTCCAAAAAGACCTGTTTATTTTAGACTATTGGAGAAAGAACAACCCTTCCATCAATACCCTTCAACTAAACCAAACTAGTAACTTAACAAATAGATCCATGCCTCTCAAAAAATTGGCATTTACCCAACTGATGATCTATAACAACACATATTTCACACCCGCTATCTTACATAAATTTAACTCTACGAAATCCCCTCTTTGTCCTCATTGTAAAACTCAAACCGCTGATATAATACGTTTATTCTGGAGCTGTAAATGTGTATTTAAACTTTGGAACTCCCTTAAATTTCAATTGCAAAAAACTGGATATCAAACATCCACACTCACCTGGGAATTTACTCTTCTACATATTCTACCAAATAATATCTCTAAAACTCAAGCAATTACTATGACCAATATCTTTCTCTTACTGAAACACTATATAGCAACCAATTGGTTAGACCTAAATAACACATTCTGGCGGAATTTCAAATTAATGGCGACTAAACATCTTTTAGCACATAAAATTCTAATCGATAAAGGGAATAAAAGCATTAATCACAAGAAATTATGGGAACAAATCTTCAATATTCTTCTGGCCTAACACATGACAACGTTTCAGGCTTCACAAATAAGAGATCCCTTATTAAACTATATCCATAGACCAAGACATTGTCTCCTTTTTCCTACTCATTTTCTTTTCTTCTTGTTTTTCTCTTATCTCACAAGGTATATGCTTAATCACAACAACTCACACTGAATTATACCTTTTTCCCCTGAATATTGAAAGCATCTATGTATATAATGTAAATAATATTGGTTGATTGTTTTATTTTTTGTTTATACTGCCCTCAATGTATAACAACTGTTTACTGTGAGGAAGTCTCACATCTATCTGTGCTATTATGTATGCTATTTTAGTTTAATGAAAAGAATAAATAAAAATTATTGAAAAAAAATCTGAAAGGAACAAAGTAACCAATGGAGTAAAAAAGGGCTCAGGACTGTGACTACCAACTCTTATGTGTATACTTTACTGACATGTTTGTCACAAACCCTGAACCACAGCTGACCAGTTCCACCAATGAGTACCAGCAGGGTATCATCATCCATTCACCCAATGATGCAAAAGGTGTTCAGCATGAATAGTTTTTCCAAGCCAATGGCATACAGAGAAAGGGATCAAACTAGCTGTTCTGGTGACATAGAAGGATAAAGCCCTAATAAAAGCCCAGCTGACCCAAGTTTGATTAGCAGCTCTGAACAAGGAGTAAATTGCAGTCAGCTGCCTGTCAGGTGCCAGGATCCACCACATAACGCATGCACTCAAGTCACTCCACAACAAGTTCAAATATGACTCTGTCATTGTCCATGTTGGGAGTGAATGACTTGAGACGTACCTCCCTGGACTACATAAAAAGAGACATGGAAGCGTTCTTGAATCATGTGGCCCAAACAGGTATGACCCCAGCCCTGAGTAGCATCCTGCCTTTGCCCAGAATGATACCACAGTATAAGGACAAAATGATTGACTTCAACATCTGGCTAAGCTTCTGGTGTCATTCAAAGAGGATCCAGGATCTGTCTGCCTGGGATGACATAATCGACAAACCGTGATGCTTTACCAGAGATGGTCTGCACCTGTCGGCCTTGGGATTCAGGTTACTGGCTAAAACTCTTGTCACCCTTATAGTGCCTTTTTTAGGCAAGGTTCAAAGGACAAAACCACCACCATAACAGATACAAGCATGCAAAATCTGAAGGTAATCCTACTCAATGCTAGAAGTCTTAACCTCAAAATGCACTCTCTCTCAAGGCACTCCTAAAAATGGAGAACATCGATATCTGTGCAGTAACTGAGACCTGGTTCAAGGCTCCCAAGAGCACCCCTGCAGTACCAGGCTACAACTCTTACCACACATTTTGGCCACCAAACCAAGATCAAAACACTAAAGGTGGAGGAGTGTCCATATTCACCAAGGATATTCACACCTCCAAGCTAGTTGCCCAACACAATGCATCTGAAATTCTCCAGGTGCAACTAACACTAGGTAAGACTGTAATCCAAATTGTAGCTTGCTACAGATCCCCCACCATGCCCGAAGATTCTCACTACACCTTTCTAAACATAGTGGAAAATATTAAGATACAACCAAACACCCTAATACTGGGTGATTTCAACTACCCTGCCATTAACTGGGAAAACTACTCGGGTACTAACACCTTTTCCCAATGGTTCTTGGAATTCATAAATTCCAACGCCCTGGATCAACTAATCCATTGTCCCACCAGGGTCTCCAATATCGTAGACCTGGTCATTACCAACATGGGAGATAGATGCTCCACACCAGTGGACACCCCCTCATTGATCAGGTCTGACCATAAGCAATCACCCTTGACATTCACATCCCACCCCCTCCCCCCAGTAAGGAAACCTCCATAAAAAACTTCTCCAAAGCAAACTTCATGCTACTCAAGTCAGAAGTGACAAACGTCATGACACCCATGTAGATGGAAGATGAAAGTTCGACTGCTGTATCCTACACTAAGGCACTTTACGAGCACATCCACTCATGCATGAACCATGCCATCCCAAATAGAACCAAGATGCTCTTCTCCAAAAGAAGGAGGCCAATCTGGTGGTCTCCTGCCATAAACAAAACTATATAACAGAAGGAAGAAACTGTTGCAGAAAAGAGGAAAATCCCAGGATGCAAAAAACTCCCTTACCAGCCTCAGTAAGAAGCTGAGATCCCTCATAAAATCCTCCACATCTAGTTACAAAAATAAAATTGCTAAAGATTTCAAAGACAACCACAAGGCATTCTATAGTTATGTCAAGAATCTAAATGGCAATGCTCAGATCTGCTCTGAGTTACAACAGAATGGCATTAAATATACTGATCCCAAGGATATTACCAATATCCTGGCAGATCAATTTAGTGCCAACTTCACTCCCCTATCACCCCCTAAAGGGCCCATCTCAATACCAAAAGATTGCCAAATTCTGTTAATCATAGCCACACAGGTAGAAATCGCACTCTCCAAAGCTAAGAATACAGCATCCATGGGACCAGATGACATCCCAGGCTGTGTACTACATGAACTGCAAAATGAACTGGCACCTCAGCTAAGTGTCATGTTTAATCATCGCCTCACCTCAGGCTTCATGCCCACTGAGTGGTGCACAGCTACAGTTATCCCACTCCACAAGGGGGGAATCCACCTTGGATCCCGGGAACTACCATCCCATCAGTCTGACGAGCCTGATCTGCAAGGGCATGGAATGCATTATCATGGAACTTATAAACAAAGGCATTGGCAACCTTCAAACACTGGACCCCACCCAGTTTGGGTTCTTGAAGGGCCAATCTTGTCTTCTGAACCTGACTGACTTCTTCAAATCAGCCTCCAGAGCTACGGACAAGGGTAAGGCGGTCCACACAGCCTATCTGGACCTCACCAAGGCCTTCAACACCATCCCCCACTCTGGAATCATAGATATACTTACTAAGCTGGGCATAAATCCCTATGTTACTCGATTGGTAGCCAACTGGCTTACTGTCAGAATCCAGATTGTAAAAGTAGCCGACTTCAAATCCAGAAAGGTGACAAGTGGAGTACCTCAGGGTTCAGTGCTGGGACCGCTCTTGTTTGGCATCTACTTCTCTGAAGTACAGGCCAACACTAAGGGACTCCGGCTAACAAAGTTTGCAGATGACTGCAAACTGGGAGCCATTATTGAATCCTCAAATGATGTGGATATTCTACAAAAGGGCCTTACAGAAACAGATGCTTGATGACAGAGCCATGGGCTCAAGCTTAATGCCAAGAAATGTATAGTTATCCCCTTTGGGAAAAAAGATGTACCCATGAATTACCACATAGGTGGCCGTACACTAAACACCGAAAGTGTGATGAGATACTTAGGGACACAGGTGGACAGTGGCCTCACCTTCGATAACCAAATTGCCACAACAGTCAGGAAATCCTTCTATGTGGCACACCTCATCACTAATTGTTTTTCATCCAGAAAAAAGGAGGTCATTGTCCCACTGTACTCTTTCCTCATTAGACCCATTATAGAGTACAATGCCTAGTTTGGTATGTACCTCACAAGACATCTGCAACAGCTGGAAAGGCCACAGAAATACCTCACTAAAAGAATCACAGGCCTAAATCACATTCCATATGCTGACCATCTAAAAAAACTCCAGCTATACTCTGTGGCATATCGTCTATTCAGAGGTTATCTCTTCTTAACATACAAGGCCATGTCAAACCTTGAGCTGTAGAACATGCTCCATTTAAAGAAATCCCAGTCCCTCAGAGCCACACACTCCAGGGATCTAAACCTTGTCATTGCAATGGACAAAACATGCTGGAGGGATAGTTTCCTGACCCAGAGACTCCCCATACTCTGGAATAGACTGCTCATACATGTCAAGCAGAGCTCCTCCTTGGCCATCTTCAAAAGGAACCTTGATGATTGGATGGGAGATAGGAAATTCACCTTGGGGATCACGTCAGTCGCCCTGCTAGACAGGGGTCCAGGGAAGTAAATATTGTGAGAAGAAATATCAGGGAATTGTTATGGCTAGGCTTGTATAGGCGCTAGGGCTGATAGCCTAGTACCAACCTATGAACCTGATGGCTGACAAAGGGGCATGGAGGGAGAGATGTGTGTTACCATCCCTGGTGGGAGGGCAGTTGTGTGAGCATCTCCTGTGATGATCCCTCATGGAGGCTGGGGACATTGCTAACGAGGTAGATTAAAATGGTAACTCCTAGAGCAAATTTTGACAGCCACACTCCCCAGATGCCCTTAGGACCTACACAGTCCACTGCCCTATTGCAGGAAGTCTGGGGGGGGTTAGAAGGTGGCTGATAAACCCAGCAATTGAAGTGGGCCACTGGGCAGGCAGTCACAAATATGATATAGTGGGTGAGAAAAAGCTTTCATCCACCTCCACCAAAAAAAAGAAAGGGTTCAAACTAAATTCAAAAAAGTACAGCATTGCAATGTTTGGAAAGCACCCCTCTTCTACATCTTACATCATAGCCAGTATCCCACTCCACATGGACATGATAGTCAGGTAGTTTGGTACCTGGACTGACAATTCCCTCACCTTTGACTGCAAAAAGTAGATAGTAAACCCTTCTATCTAACACAACTGATTTCCAAATGTATTCTATCCATGACTAAGAAAGTGATTGTCCGTCAGTACCCTGCTCTGCCTTAAAGAGACTGATTATTCAGTCCAGTACCCCTTTCTGCATGTACGTATTCAGACATATCATACAGCTAGAAAACTCCTATAGCTTCCTGGTGAAAAAGATTATTGGTCAAAACCATTTAGCGGCCTGTACTGTATCTTATAGACTCCTACATGGAGTGTGCTTGGCATTCCATACTCCTGAACTAATAGATCTCTTGTACTCTCACAGGATGATTGACTGCACAAACACCCAAACCAGACCTTATCAATATATAAGTAAAATATATTCTTTAGAGGAATAGATTCATTAACCAATGATTCCCCAAGCTGGAACAAATTGTCCCTGCACATTAAGAGACTGGCACTCTTCCCTACTTCAAGACTAGCCTTGACAATTGGATAGGTACCCACAAGTTCATCCTTGGCCTGATTTGCTTTTACCTACTGGAAGTGGAGAGGGTTATATATTGAGAGTGGTGTTTGGTAAGATGCACATGATATTCAGACTTATTTACCTCGAGGTTCCCATGATTCCCTGGTCGTATGAACAATTGAAGAGGTAGAATGTTAAATGAAAGAATATTTCGAGAATGCCATTAAGTGCAGAAAAGTTTGAGATCTTGAGATGAAAGCACAGCAAAGAACACTAGCAAATAAAACATATCATTTAAGGGAAATTAGTTTAATAACTTTTGCTCAATGCCAAATGTTTTCTGCTTGTGATAATTGAGTGTTAGAGAATGGGCAACCTGTACATCACCACCCTGATTGAAGAACAAATATTCTTAAGCCACATGTTAATGAACAGTTAATGAACACTGAAAAATAAGTTCACTGCTTCACTGCTGCATATTACGCTGCTGTGAAGCTCAGGCAATTAAAAAGCAAATCGCCACCATTTCTTTCACCCGCTGAACAGCACTATACTGTTTAGCAAGTGTAAAATTAAGACAAAAAAATATTTAAAAAATTAGAAAAGCATGTTTATGTATGTGTATGATTGCGTGCATGTTTATGTTTATGTCTGTAAATGTGAATGTGTGCGTACTTGTGTGCATGAAAGCACAGGTGAGAGAAAGAGAGATCAAGCACTGATTGCAACAGGTAGTCAGCTGGTACGATTTAGTTAAATATTATATCCTCAGTGAATTATATGATACACAAAGAAGGAGTATGAGCAAAAATCAGGGAAGGAAATGAAAGGAGGGAGAGGAGGGAGAGGGTGGAAGTAGAAAGCTGAAATATCTTGCATTCTGTTTTTCTTTCTTTCTTATTTTTTGTATATGACATCTGAAGATGAAATTGGTTGTAATTGCTGGGTATGTGTAAGTTTTGTGTATATGAGTAAGTGTGTGTCTGTCTGTATTTCTGAATGTGTGTGTTTCTATATGTATGTTAGTATGTGAGTGAGCATTTCTGAATGCATGTGTGTGTGTGTGTGTGTGTGTGTGTGTGTGTGTGTGTGTGTGTGTGTGTGTGTGTGTGTGTGTGTGTGTGTGTGTATGTGTGTGTGTGTGTGTGTGTGTGCGTGTGTGTGTGTGTGTGTGTGTGTGTGTGTGTGTGTGTGTGTGTGTGTGTGTGTGTGTGTGTGTGTAGAAATTAAATGCTTAGCAAACTTATCTTTTGGATAAAAAAATACTTTCTCCAACAGCAATTACATATACTAAAGTAAGTTTGTAACATTAGGCAGAAGAACTATTTACATTAAAAAATAGTAATAAAAAATACAAAAATTAAGCACAATAACGCTCTTCAGGATGTGTGATATTATGTAAATAATGCCCTTCCAGGGGTGTAGAGACTTTATGCCTGTGGCATTGGGCCTCACCTCCCCGGGTATGCGCTATTTACATATTATACAACGACCCCCCCATTAATATTACAAAACGTGCACGCTGAATGGTCAGCGTGCATGTTGTAAATTAAAGACTTATAATAATGGAAAAAGGTCTGGTCACCTGGACTTTTTCCATTAGTATAAGTCTTTGTTTTTTTTTTACAACAATAGAGAACACAAGATCTCCATTGCTTTTTAGAAACTGTCTCACTATGTTAAAGGAGTTTAACATAGCGAGACAGCTTCAAAAAAAAAAGTAATTGAGATCTTCCTTTCTCTGTTGCTTTTTTAAAGCTGTCTCGCTATGTTAAACTCCTTTAACATAGCGAGACACTTTGTAAAAAGCAACGGAGATCTTGCTTTCTCCGTTGCTTCCACCCATAGCTCTGATGTACTGCATAAGCATATGCATGTGCAATACATCAAAACTGCCGCAGAATACCAGACAGCTGCTGAAGGGCAGCACGGAGGCATTATACAATGTCATTATTTAAGAAAAGTAAGTATTTTTTTTCTTAAATAATGTCATTGTATAATAGCAATAACCCACTTCTGGGTGTGGGTAATGTTGGATTTACCCACGGTTGTCTTTGTTTGGCCACTTGGGCTCCACCCTCATGAGCAAACCACACCTACCGTGGGTAAATCCAGCATTACCCACACCCAGGCGTGGGTTATTGCTTAAACAACACACACCCTGTAGAGCATTATTGCTTGCTTATAACAAGTTAGGAAGAAGAGGGGAAGCAAAAGACAATATTTTTAGTAAGAAGCAGTAGACATGTCACTGTGTAAAGACAAACTGAAAATGGTAATACCTTGGCTTGTAAAAGTTATGTGAGGGTTACCGATCTGATATTGGCCACAGTATGTTCTTCCAAATCTAAGTGTATGATACAGTTACATTAACCTTAAACTAGTGTAATTATCTTCCCAAGCTTGTAACAGATGCAACTATTTTTGTCCTTTTTAATATATAGATAGATTTAGATATATAGATATAGATATAAATATAGATATAGGTTGGACAGAACTAAGGTTAAAACTCATGGCTATCTAAACGTTAATGTCCAATGCAGTTATGTTGTGCTACAGTAAACATACTACTGTATAATTTCTATATCTGTTTAATAAATTTGTTTTAGACAGTTAATAATACCATGCCTATTACAAACAATGCCTGCTACCAAAGATTAGTGTAGTGATATTATGTTATCGCAGTATAAATGGAGGTTTAATGTACTACAGATTTCATGAGAAGACTTTTGAGGTTGAACTTTTATTAGGTGACACCTTAGTTGCAATGATTCCAGATCTCCATATCAGACTATTTATACAACAGACAATTTAAGATGGTGATGCCTCCCTGAAGCAATGTAACTTCATTCATTTATTACTGTAAGAGGTCCATTTTACTGTACAGTGTGCAATGTAGTATAGAAATCCATATCCATTGCAGTTAAATTGTTACCCTTCTTAAGACTTCACTTGGTAAAACATATTTATTTTTTCTTGCTGAAGAAGACAGACATACTATTAACTTATAGTTCTACCTCCAGGTTAGTGGCACAGCACGATGCTTCAGAGATCATCCACGTGCAACTAACAATGGGCAAAACTGCAATTCAAATTGTAGTTTGCTACAGATCACCCACCATGTCCCAGGACCCCCATTCTTCATTTCTGGAAACACTGGGAAACATAAAAGTTCTACCAAACACCCTAATATTGGGTGATTTCAATTACTCAAACATTAACTGGGAAAACTGTTGAAGTAGTAACTCCCTTGCCCAACATTTCCTAGAATTTATAAACTCAAATGCCCTGGATCAGCTGGTCAACACTCCCACCAGAGGTGACAACATATTGGACCTAGTCATCACCAACAATAAACAAATCATTCTGGATATCCACATTCTGCCCCCATCCCTGATCAAGGAAACCACAGTGAAAAACTTTTCAAAAGCAAACTTCACGTTACTTAAGACCAAGGTGGAAAGTTTCAAAGCCCCCATGCTAAAGGATAATGCTGTCCAAGCTGCAAAATCCTTTACTAATGCATTTTACAGGCATCTACAAGAATGCATGGATCATGCTATCCCAAGCAAAACCAAGACTCACTCCTCCAAGAAAAGGAAACCAGTCTGGTGGACCCCTGCCGTAAACAAGCTATACAACAGAAGGAGGAAACTAGTACAGAAAAGTGCAAAATCCCAAGAAGGGAAGACATCCCTGACCAGTATCAGCAAGAAACTACTCTCTACTCATCACTCATCAGACCCATCATAGAGTACAATGCCCCATTTGGGATGTAGCTTACAAGACACCTGCAGCAGCTGGAAAGACCACAGAAGTACCTCACCAACAGGATCACTGGCCTCAAACAGATGAACTATGCAACTCGACTAAGAAACTTGAGCTGTACTCGGTTGCATACCACCTACTCAGAGGTGATCTCTGCCTAGCATAAAAGGCCATGTCCAACCCAGAATTGATGGACATGCTCCACCTAAAGAAAACCATATCCCCTCGAGCCACATGCTCCAGGGATCTAAACATCACCACAACAATAAATAGGATGTGCTGGAGTGATAGATTCCTGTCCCAGAGACTTCCCATGATTTGGAACATGATTCCAATCTACATTAATCAGAGCTCCTCACTACCACTCTTCAAGAGAAACCTTGACGAGTGGATGGGAAACAGAAAGTTTACCCCGAGGATCACTTCAGTGGGTCTGCTGGACAGAGGCACAGGGAACTAATCTAAGACGGCGGCGAAAGCCAACACATTCTGGCTAGGCTTATAAATGCCTTTGGGCAGATAGCCTAGTACCTACCTATGAACCTATGAAAAGTAGTGTAGAACTAAGGTTAAAAGATAATGCTGCTAAACTGATCGATTAAAAATAGTAATTTTCCCCAAACTGTAAAATAACTAATTGTAATGACAGAATCAACATTACATTGAAATACTGGTTTGGATACTGAGTTACTTTTATTAATTTGCAACATATTACAGCAGAGGGGCATTGCCTCTTCCAAATCAGTCTGACAGAGTCTACCAATTGTAAAATATTGGGGCTACTTCTATGGGAGAAATCTTAATTAACTGAGCTCAGTCTTTGAGAATTAAGCTATTTGTTTCAGTTTAATCGTGATTTACCAGTGGCACTGTTTCTGGTGAAAAATATACACTTGGGCATTTCAACAAAGTTATTTTTTAGATGAGCACTTAGTCTTTTCTTTGTCCGTTTTGCAATTGATTGAAGTAGCATTTGTCGTTTTTCTAGTAGGAGTATTTCTGCCTAGTAAGACTGTCAAATATAGTTATGCACTGCCAGGTGTAAAACAAGGCTACTTCTTTTCAAATGAGAATCAGGCTACTTAGATCAGCTGACATTACATTTGCTTTACAGCAAGAAGGCGAAGCCTATTTAGTCTGCCATTTGAGTGTTTTTGGCATTCTACCTCACCTCCTTTCCTGCTTCTCTCCCACCTCTTTTCTATTTGACCCATGGCAGAGTTAGAAAGTGTTCAGCCAACTTAACTATTTTGGTTCATTTTAGATGACAACTGAATTTTAAACGGATGCCACTAGTGGGACACCACTTTCAAACCAGACATTTTAGCTAAGTAATTGATTCTTATCAGTTTTGCTTTGGAAATTTACACCACTTTTTCTTACGCAGAATAAAAAACAAAGTCATAACCTTGCAAATGAACTAAGCTATTCTCCATGTGAGAACTAAGTTTTTTTTTTCTTTTTAACATGGCAAAACATTTTGCATCTGTTTAAAAACTTCTTAGAATAGTATCAACATAATTTATGGAAAGTGGAAAAAAGCTAAGCTTAAATATTTTCTTTTTTTCTTTTAAACAAGAAACATCTTTATTGAAGTATCACTTATACCATAGGCAATCATGCATTTATATTAATGAAAACCCATTTTGACATATTTTCAGTGGCAAACATTATACATCACATATAATCTTATCGACAGTAATTGTCCTCAAAACATTACATAACTCATTCAGTTACTGCCCTCCTTTAAACCTCATTCCTCCTCCAAAACATTGTTCTGTATATATTGTTCCCACAATTATCATTTTTTTCTATGTAATTTTCTCCTCTTTTCTAAAGATTCCACTTCCAATTATTTTATTTTTATTACTATATTCACTACTTCTAATGTGGTTGGTTTAGACTTTGATTTCCATTTTCTAGTAATTGTTTTTTGGCAGCCACCAGAATTAATCTCAGTAAGGCCTTAGTATGTCTAGGCAATTTGGATTCTGTATCACAGCTCAAAAAATGATTTCCTTCGTTAGACCAATTTGCTCACTCAGTATTTCTGAAAGAGTAGTCTGCAGGGATTTTTTTAAGTCTGCCAACTCATTACACTCCCAAAAATATATTCCCAATTATTTCTTTCTTCCTCATCACACTTCCAACATTTGCAATCTACCTGAGGAAAAATTCTTTGGCGTCTACTCTGGGTATAAAAGTACATATGCAAATACGTTTAAGCAAAAATCTTAAATGTTCTAGACTTTGTTGCACATTTGGGAGCCAAGCATACATGTTACATCTTCCCATTGTTTCTTTGTGAATTATTTATCCGGTCTCTCTTCCCAATCCTTTCAAACCTCCACTGATCGATTTCTATAGTTAATGTGCAATATTGTATATGCCTTACTCTATAGTTAATGTGCAATATTTTATATGCCTTACTAATTATCTGAATTTTAACAGCAGCTTCTAATCTAGATTCTACTAAAAACTCTACCCATGCTGGCATTTTACTTAGTGTGTTCTTGACAGAAAATGCCTGCTAAACAAGATGTTCCTAGTTCATATTTATTGGCCATTAATCATGAAACCTAGCCATGAATAGAATTGCCATGCTAACTGATATACATGCAATTAGAAACGTCATTGTAGCCAGCTTTCTTTTTAAAGTTAAACTAATTGCAACATTTTTGGGGCTGTCATTGACAGATTAGATAGTAGATGTGCTTCACCTTGGTCTGCTCAGCTAAGACCTCAAATAAACAAACTTTTGGAATAGGACAGGTTTAGAGCAGGGCTTAGCAGAACCCCACTGTTCAGAGTTACCCATGCATTCAAGTGAACACAAAAATAACTGTGCAAATAAAAACTTGTCTGCTGGCAATATGAGTAGGCACTGCAATCTCAATAGTGAGTTGTAACAGTTCTCATTTAGGATGAAGCTACTAACTGGATCTCCAGTATCTGCAATTAAGAAAACATGGTGTTTGAATAAACCATGGAAGAGCTAGCACGGCATGTTGTTTGCTCTGCCAATGTCAAATCACTGAAGGCCACTTGATCAAGCCCAGAAGACCAAACAGGTAATCCAGAGTGAGTAATGTGATTTAGCCTGTGGATTATTGACCTCATTTTAAGTTACCATAGTTGGGACTTGTAGGAAGTATTAACCCCCTGCTTGGTGAGTTTCGGGTGTCCACCCTATGTAAAAATCATCCGATAGTTGTCTGTTCACTCTCCTAGGCTCAGCTAAATGAGCTTCAAAGAGCTGTGTGTAAATAAAGTAAGTTTTAGCCGTGTATCAACATGCAAAGTGAATCATGTACTAAAGACTTCAGGAGAGAGAATGGTCCTCAGATGCCATCAGCTTAAAAGAATATAATAAAAATCAAATGTTAAGTGTTCCAAGTGCAAAAGTCTTAATTTTCATCTTCTGTGTCATATTTTTCACATTGTAAATCATGCAGCCCCCACACTACATAAACTGACACATTTGTAAGTCATGCAGCCCCCACACTACATAAACTGACACATTTTAAAAGTAAAAGTTTATTTTATTTATTTATTTATTTTACATTTGTTTACTGAGAAAGTCCAACTGGACACATGTCCTTTTTCAGTGGAGTCCCGAGGAGAAAAGCTCCACATTAAACATACAGAACAAAAAATATTATAGACTAAAGAGCTTAAAACAAAGAATAAACCATACTGCTCACTGAGATAACTAATGCAGTCATACCATATTCCAGCCTCACAGATAATATTTGAGATATTAATGAAAAATAAAGCTGTAAAGTAAGAAACCATATAACCATTCAAATCTGCATAACATGAATTTTCCAAACTACTTCAGAGTGTGCAAAAACACTCTATAGATTCTGAATACCATATTCCATGCCATGCAGTTTTCTCATATTGTCATTCATAGATATGACATCAAATACTTAAGCACAGCTGTGAAAAGCTGGATATTTAAAACTAAGCAGAATGGGTAACGTGTAGGATGACAAAATGAAGTAGATCACTATTGCCAATTTTCAATCATGACCCTTTTGCAATAAAAATTTAATACATTTCGGACTGACAAAATAAATATCAAACAGGCACAGTTAAAACCCATTAAATCAGCTGGGTATGTAAATTAAACCTGCTAAGATAACAGTTGTAATATTTATCACTAAGGACAATGTACATGAACTGTGAAGATAAATTATTTCAAAACATAAATTCAGCACATTGCAAAAACAAAAAAGGATTAATAGAGCAAAGGAAACAGTTCAGGCCTACAGTCTGCATGAATTACATAACTGCACTCAAACATATACAGGCAGCCTCTTTAATGTGAAACTTCTTATAGGATTTCTTCAAAATTCTTTAGACCCGAGGACCTAGAACTGAAAGTCTTGGGAGAGCAATGCATGACAAAGGATTCCCAGATTCTTTGAATGAATGACTTTTAGATTTGAGTGACTTAGTAAAAGATTTAACTTGAGGGACAACTATCGTGGTCCAGGTTTAATACTGTACATTAAAGAATTTATTAGTAACTTAGCCCTTGATGGTACTGGAGGTCAATTTGCCTGAGCAACATTGCAGCAATGATGCTGTCTGTGTGGTAGAGTGGCAGAGTTTGTTCAACAATCTTTTCGGATTGCCTAATAATTTGTGACATGTGCCTGCAAACACTGATAAGTCATATTCTAAAGTGGGAAGAATGTTACCTTTAGTTATTTCCATAGACTCTTTAAGAGTAGCTCATGCACTATATATGAAATAACCTTTCAGACCAGAGGCAGAATCATGGGGTTTGCTGTTAAGCTTTATGTTTATAACCACACTGAAAGTACTTACAGCCAGGAAAGTCATCAGGATTGTTCATCATAGCTTGGCAATCATTTATATGAGGCAAGGTGCAGTTTTGCACAGGTTGAAGATGCAAATTTATCTCAGGAATTTTGAGGATCAGAAAGTGGATCCATTGGACAACTTCTCCATTCTGAGGCCTTCCCTGATCAAAGTAATATGCTGGTGGATGGTGATGGTTTGGTCCATTCTAGACAGACTATTCACTGATACATTTAGCTGAGTACAAGAAACTCATCTGGAGCCTATTTTAGTACAGGTCGTGCAATTCCCAGGGTAGTCAGAGTTTCATGTCCCATTGAAATAGTTCTTATTGGTCTTTTCTGATGTTCGAAGTAACACAGAGTACTGCACAACAAAATGTTATCAGAAAATACCATACAACTCGACATTTTAACATACTTGACAACATTCATTCCAGCTGGACACTGGATATTGATTCAGTCAGGTTGAGGTGCACCTTTTAGGTGAGCAGAATGGTCTAACAAACTATGTATAGCTAGCCATTGGTAATCTCAAAGACTTTCCTTTTGTGACATTCATTTTGGTAATTTCTGGGTAAGAATTTTTTTTTTTCCTCTTAAGGAAAAAAAATCCTCAACTGAGACAGTTCTGAAAGTTGTTTCTAATAGCCTAATTAAAGTTCTAGTCCTTCACAGAGAATATTTTTTTATTGAGATGATTAAGATTTTGCATAAACAGAAAATCTAATACCAGAAAGTTCTATTTATCAAAGTAGTTCTCTGTTAATGTCATAAGGTAGAGTGGTTGCAGTAAATTCTGTCAACTGTATTTTTAGTTAAAAGAGTTTAATGCTAGGTGTTTTGATAATAGGCACTTCTTTTTGAGTGACAGAAATATTGACATTTGCAACATCGAATTGTCCTGCTGTTATGTGAAGGTGTTTTTTTTTCACCTAATGCCAAAGCATTTGTATATACAAAAAATCTCGACATTAAGGGTAGCAGTGTGTGTGTGTGTGTGTGTGTGTGTGTGTGTGTGTGTGTGTGTGTGTGTGTGTGTGTGTGTGTGTGTGTGTGTGTGTGCGCATGTTTGCAGGATGGGGTTTCAGTAAAGGTTAGGGAAATGTTAGAAAATATAGGGAATATGCATTGTAGAGTTTGAAGCTAGTCATTTAGATTTCATTAAGTTGCTGAACATTCTGTGCATTTTCTGGCCAGAATTTATCTTACTTATTTTTCAAAATTCACTACTTGCATAACCAGCCTTAGGCACAGGCCAACTAGGTGGCCGCCTAGGGCTCCGCTCTAGCAGGGGCACTTTTCCAGTAATCTGGATGGTGTATGTATACCAGGATGGGGCCACCAAGTCTTGTTGGGGGGGGGGGTGCTGTGGACCCTTTGCCTAGGGCACCAGTTGCCTAAAGGCCAGCCCTGACTTTTTGGCATTGTTAGATCTAATGACTAGCTTACTTTCCTTAATCTCCATGATAACTATTAAATTCTTTTTGTATGGTGTTGTATCTTATGAAGCCTGGATGACTAAATGTCCTGAAATGGAAGTGATTTTTTTAAGAAAGATTGAGCAACTGACATTTTAATCTCTGTGGAATTCAAATAAAGTTTTTGTCCTGGAAAACTATTTTTATTGCCCATCATTATCAGTGATGTGGCTTCAAAGTTGCAGCAGGCATTAATATGTTCTGTTTCTCCCAGTGCATTTTATAAGGACATGGTAGATTTAGCTACTAAACCGTCGTTATCCCAAAGGTTATGTTTGAAGGTATTTTGAAATAGAAGATTCAGTTGTCCTAATTTTTTATAATTTATCCCAATAATAAGTCAGAGAAGTTATTCTGATTGAACTGAAGTGTTCTGGAAATCAAATAAGTTGTTTGCTTCATTTACACTGAACTTTTTTTTGGTTGTGGGGAAGTAAACTGTTTGGCTGCTTGTATATGGTTGATAGGCTTATATTTTAACATCATTCTGCTAGAGATGTGACTGCATCCATAGCAAGTGCGCTTTCAGAGTCAGAAACTTGGCCTTAGCTCGATACGCTTAATAGCAGTGAAGGCTGCTCAAGAACACTGACACCCTTAAACTTATGTTAAAGGCAGACTTTCTTGGTTATGAGAAAAAAATTATAGAGTTTGGTATAAGCACACAGTGAAAAGTGCAGCACAGAGGCCATATATAACTGGACATATCATACTGGCAAAGGTGCAAGTAAGGCCATTTCAGTTGAATCATTATAACTCAGACTTGTGAGAGATGCACTTATATCACCAAATTGGAAGCTATGCACTCTCCAGCCAAGACCGAACTAGCTAGTCAAAAGGAGGTCAACACCTGCACCACACCACATGGAACACATAGCCCTCCAGAACACCCACTATCTCGGCTCTCACATAAAAACACAAAACATACACACACCTTCACAGAGGCACTCAATAGAAATTTACCCAAATAGCAGAGACCTCCAAGACAGAAATGCACTCGACCACCACAACACAGCAAAAACCACAGGACACATAGCTCACCTCCACAGTGTGCCCCTCATCCTAAGCCCCTAAGGTTAAACACCTTGCGCAATACACTAATCATAGGTGACTCAATAGTGAGGCACACAGATGTCCCACTCACTAGGTTGAATAAGGAGAAGGTAACAGTCAGCTGTCTATCAGGTGCCAGAATCTGACACATAACATACGCACTCAGGTCACTCCACAACAAGTACAAGTATGACTCTGCCATTGTCCATGTGGATGTGAATGACCTGAGACGCACCCCCCTGGACTACATAAAAAGAGACATGGTGGAGCTCTTGGATTATGTGGCCCAGGCAGGTATGACACTAGCCCTGAGCAGTATCCTACCATCACCCAGAATGATACCGCAGTACAAACAAAAAATGATTGACTTCAACAATTGGCTACATTTCTGGTGTCATTCTAAGGGGATCCAGCATCTGTCTACTTGGGATGACATGACTGACAGACCTCAATTCTTTGCCAGAGATGGCCTGCATCTGTCACCCCTGGGTTTCCTGGTACTGGCTAAGGCCCTTGCCACCTCTATAGTGCCTTTTTAGGTGGTGTTCCAAAGACCAAATTACCACCATAACAGCTATAAATAAATGCAATCTGAGGATCATGCTGCTCAGTGTTAGAAGTATAAATCTCAAGCTGCACTCGCTCAAAGCACTCATCAAACTGTTGAAGATCAACATTTGTGCTGTAACGGAGACCTGGTTTAAAGCGGCAGAAAGCACCCCTGTGCTACCAGGCTATAACTCATTCCACACCTTTCGGCCCCAAAACATGGACAAAAGCTCCAAAGGCTGTGGTGTCTCCATATTCAGAAAAGATATGCACACCTCCAGACTAGTAGCCCAGCATAATGCATCTGAGATACTTCAGGTACAACTAACATTGGGTAAGACTGCTATCCAGGTCATAGACTGCTATAGGTCCCCAACCATGTCCCTAGACTCTCATTCCACATTCCTAAGCACCTTGGACTCTATCAAGGTCCAACCCAACACTCACATACTAGGAGACTTCAGCTACCACTCCATTAACTGGGAAAACTACTCAAGCACCAATGCACTGGCCCAACGCTTCCTGGAATTCCAAAAAAGCACTTCAGCAGCCAGTGAACATAAACCAACTAAAAACAAAAAAAGTTCACTATACAACAGAAGGACCGCAAAACTGTTTTAGCATAACAAATGTTTTAATCTCTGCTTTCGTACAAACACTTCATCAGAAAAATCTGATCCAGACAATACAACTGGTATATATAAATATATATATATATATATATATATATATATATATATATATCTATATATACATATATATATATATATATATGTCTCTGTATATATATATATTTATATATATATATATACATATATATATATATATATATATATACATTAACCAATTAACTATAATTAAAATCAATCAACAATTTTAACCATTTAATTTCCTTCTTGCTAAAAAACATTTTAATATAAAATATATTGCCCCATTATATTCCCTGATTGGAGTATAATGCCCCATTTGGCATGTACCTCACTAGACACCTGCAATAGCTGGAAAGGCCACAAAAGTACCTCACAAAGAGGATCCGAGGCCTTAAACACATGTCCTACATGGAAAGACTCAAAAAACTCCAGCTATTCTCTGTCTCATATCATCTACTAAGAGATGATCTCTGCTTGACTTACAAAGCCATGTCTGACCCAGCTCTGTTAGAAATGCTACATCTAAAGAAATCCCAATCCCTCCACACCACATGCTCCAGAGACCTAAACCTCATTACCACAATCAACAGAACATGCTGGATGGACAGGTTCATAACCCATAGACTGCCCATGATCTGGAACAGACTTCCCATACATGTCAAGCAGAGCATCTCACTAGCCCTCTTCAAGAGAAATCTTGATGAGTGGATAGAAAATAGAAAGTTCACCCCGGGGATCACTGCAGTGACTCTTCTTGATAGAGGCACTGGGAACTAACGAGGTGTGGCAAAATGCCAGGGCACTTCTATGGGCTAGGCTTGTAAAAGCCCCAGGGCCATTATCCTAGTACACCCCTATGAATCTATGAACTAAAGGACAGATAACTAAATAAATGTTAGGCACAAAAAAAAGTCTAGTTTTAGTGGAACTTGGCAAGATACATTCTCACTGAGACTTTAACAGAAATCATTTTATGATCAGAACTGGGACAGATGGACCAGAATGTAAGCATCTTAATGGTCAGATGAACTAGGTGCATCAAAGTTCCACTGCCATCAAAATCTTCATAATTTGACACACTCACCTGATGATCTGCCTACTCCATTCACTTTTATAATTTTACATTCAATGAACTAATGTTAAATTGCATAGTTTTCATCTTACAAATACATATATTGTTTTCTCATGTACAACAGAGAAAGTAACAAAAAATGAGAGGAGACAGACATCTGCGTGAGACTAGTTTTGCAGCGCAGTCATTTGAAATAAAATGAAATGGAAGCTCTGTTTACTGGGTTAGCAGATACCAATACATGTAAGAAAGGATACACTTCATGGAAAGAATCCCTCAGGCTGCCAAGTAGCTAACACAAAGTAAATGTCCTTTCTCATTTGTAGTCATCCACTCCCAAAAAACAAATTTTTACAGATTATTAACACCATATCTTAGTCTGAATCTAGAAAAGAATGATCTGATGTAAGAAGCTTGCCTTCTGACAATAATGCCTCCTGCCACATTACACAACACTGATCCATGACTATACTGATCATGTAAAAACGTTATAGAATCAAATGTCACCCCCCTTAGTATAACTGTCTTTGAGGCAGTTCTGTTGGTAAGAGGGCAGCATAGCTAATGAATTATACATGCGCTGAATAAATAGTAGCCATGAACTAAATCTTTGGTCATATATGAAACTAAAATGATCGAGGAAAACTCAACACTTGATCAAAATACTAAAATACATAAATAAAAGCAATGTTTTTTGCAAGGGATCAAGCCCCCTGTACCCTACTACACCTCCTGTTAATTATATATGCCAACTCTAAGATAAGTCTACAGTGGGGAAAGAACAAGTTCCATGATCCTCACTGTTTCCAATCTTCCCAGTTTTTCCATGCAATGATCACATGATTCTTCCAACTGAATGGCACATACACACACACACACACACACATATATATATATATATATATATATATATATATATATATATATATATACATATATATATATACATAAATATATATATATAAATATATGTATGAGATATACACACACACACACACACACGCACACACACACACACACACACACACACACACACACACACACACACACACACACCAATTCAATCGAACAATCATAATGAATGGAGAACACCAATTCAATCGAGCAATCATAATGAATGGAGAAATGTTCCAGGAGAAAGAAATAACTGGCAATGTGCCCATAGAAACAGTACTGGTAGTGACTTCCCAAGCAGTACAGTGACCAGAGAGTTCAGCCTAGCCAAGTTGGTTTCTCGTGCAGTTTGCACTCAGCAGATAGTACAATAGTCCCTTGAAAGCTTCTTTCACTATTTTTTTTCAATTTTATCATCAGTTGTAGACTCAACAGGTGGCCTTGCTTGCAAACATTTCTTGAAGGTCTTTGAAACCAAAAAACTATGGTAGGTAATCTGTTAAACTATGCAGATGGAGTCTTGTGTTTGAATGATATGAGACATCCCCTTGCACATCATGGGGCTTAGAATAAGTCGCTCATCTTCCTTTTAGTCTCAGGACACCATTATAGAAGAAACCTAATAAATTAAAAATGCTAAAAGAACAACAAAACTGGTATTTAGGTCTGAAGAGTAGAAAACAAAACCAAGAGAACACAAGTGAGAACAAACTGTCTTTTATTGCAGAATTCCAGGAATTCTGCAGCTAAAGACAGTCAGTATGCTCTTGTGCAAGTGTTCTTGCTTTTCTAGTTATTTCTACTGCTCTTTCTCAACCAACAGGGCATTACAGTTGTGTATCCTTTATTTTGGATGACTAGTCCTTACTATACAAATACCTGTATAGAAGTGGAATGCTGCAATGGAAGTTCTGGAAGCTGAAAAGGTTCTTAGCACAAGGTGTATTCATTTTGATTACCTAGTTGGCGCACTAAGGAGAACTTGAGTGATGCTGGACATTAGTGCAAGCCCTTTTATAATAACAATAGCTGAATTTAAAAGTGACCTGGGAAGCAATTCCTAACTATCTTCAAGACATTCCCATTGCTAGTTGTAAACAGAAGGTCAGTGAAGGAACACCTGTGAGAATATTTTTGCAAATTTTTTTTAATTGAGCAGTGGTAACCACACAGTCCAAAGGTACAAAGCTCTCTTTCCTTATTTCTGAGGGGGGTGTATACTGTAGCATTCTAGATGCAGTGTTGTATATTGGAACTAATGCTGTTCAAAAGAAGCAAGCAAATAGTGAAACATCTGTGCTCAGTCTCGCTCTCTCTCTCTCTCTCTCTCTCTCTCTCTCATATACACCATTTTTTAAAATGAATAGGGCTTACCATTTATTTACTATAAAATGTATCATATTCCTCAGGCTAACTGTGTTTGTTATACATGTAGAATTACTATGAGTCTTACCTGATCACCATACAATGTTGGACATCAGCTGGAGAAAAATGGATGAGTTACAAGTATAGATTCATAGCTGTAAATGTGCAATAAATCACATCAGTTAAAATACAAATAGATGAACAAAAAATTAGGCACATTAACAAGCAATCTAAGCACTACCAAATTACAAGAAAATAATTTCTACAGATTCCATGAATAGAGGAATCACACAAGCCTAAGCAAAATAAGAGGATACTGGATATACCTTTCTATCCTCTAGTTTAGAAAGTGTCAAGAAAAAAATATAAGTACACATGAACAGTGAAAGGAGGGACAACAGCATTTACAAGCGTTTTAAAAAGCCATATAGGAGAGCAGACGGAGATGTATGTTGGTGACAGGGTGGTATCTGCTATGGGCATTATAAGGGTGTTGTAAGCAATGATAGTTTCAAAACAGGGAGATTCAAGAAGGAATGCAGAAATACATCAATGGAGACAAAATAACATATAAACTACTAACAAGTTGATGGTATGGGAGGAGTTATATAGCAAAGAAAGATATCTTAGCTAATAGACTGAACATGGAGAATGTAGCTTAAGGTATGATGCTGTTAACATGGGAGTATGTGTTTGTAGGAAAGTTTAGCATTTCCTATAGTTCTTTTGTTTCTTGCATTATTCATCAATGCAAGAAGAATAAAAAATATGGTTTACAAGAAAAGAGTAGAAGAACATCTTGACTATAACTGAGTATTAAGAGTTAGCACCTCTTTGAAGAATGAACACAAACAATGTTTAAGTAGATTGAAAATTATAACAGTAGCTTTTGAAGTCAAAACCACAAATTCCTGAAATGACAATAAAGACAGTTATTTTCTGTCTTCTAAACCACTGGATCAGCTGAGCTCAGTCATGACACCGCTTAACGTATAAACCTTGTATCTGCATGTGCTGCTCGGCAGGGCATCCAGTATAAGATAGAGGTATAAAACCCTGGTACTGTAATGACACAGAAAATATCTCACTTTGCTTGTTCTGAAGTACTGAGACATGTTTTCTGCTATCTTTAAACCAGCTTGGCAGTATCAGTATCTGGCCCACTGTGTTAAGTCCTGGTTATTATTTGTCATAAACTATATCTTTCAGTGTTTAGTGTTACTATTGCTAGGTCATGATACAACAAAACAAACAAAAAAAACTACCCAGTTTAGAGATTCAAGATCTTTCTTTTCATTTTGGCACCACTGTGCCTTTGATAATCTATAGAAACTCAATTTCACATAGACTATACTGTGTGCTATATTTATATAGTCAGAAACCACATCAGTCAGAAAGCACTTTAAAGTGGTCGACACTCAAGCAGGCATGTGTTACTCTCTGGTACACTTTGATTATAATTCTGTTTTCTGTCTTTGAAGTGTTCAGGAAAATGTGTCACTAAGCAATATGGTTTGCTTTCTTGGCCGGTTCTAAAAGTTACTTTTATATGTCAGTCAAACAGTTACTAGGATTAGCTATGGCATTCCGACTGCTTTGCTGCTTTTGTCTTCTTGATACCTCCTTCATTTACAATATCAGTCCAATAACGCCTGTCCATCCCCTCATCTCACTAATCTTGCTGTATTAGTAAAAGTTGTCTGCATATTACAAAAACTACATATAGTCATACATCAATTTCTTTTCTCAGCATGCAAAGACCATTTTGAGCTTTGGATAGTTTTTCAGAATTAACAAGCAATATATTTCAATAATAATACTTATATGTAAAACTGATTATAGTATCATTTTTATATCTTTTTCAAAATACCAATGTTCAAAGTTCAGCAGAAGAAATTACAATTTTCAAAGCAGTTAATGCATTTAAAATTGTTTAGTTTAGTTATAATATAAAAGTGTATGTTATTGTTTTTTACCTTTATCCTGAGTCTGAAATAAGTAAACAATAAATCACTCAGGCAAGTACATGGAGCATACATTACCACAAGCTAGATGATGTTATAAGCTATGATTTGCAAAAGAGTAATGCATAAAAGTCTGTGAGTAAGTAATAATATCTGTACTGTAGGAGCTGGCTCTGACCCATAGACAGAGAGGGAGCCAGAGCTCTGATCACCTGAAATTGACTGGCATTCCTAATACTAGAGGAGCTGAGGGAGTTAATGCACAGGAAAACATTTGCAATTCATATCACTTGTGGTGTCAGACAACAAGTAGAAGCATTTGCTTTGTCTCAAGTGAAATGGATTATCTGTAAGCTTACATCATTTACAAAACTGGCTAACAGCCATATGCAATATCAATTGCATGCCCACCCTCAGAGGTACCACTGGGCATATGTATATAAATGGTATGTTAAAATGTTAAAACCCAGTCTCCCAAAAATATGACATCCACATTCCTGGACATCTGACCTGCATCTTAAGGGAACAAATGGTTCAGTAAAGTGGCCAGCGGTAGAAGGCTTAATTGCCAGAGAGGGACTGGAAACAAAATCTGTGCAATATGCGGTGATGAATGAATTATTGCATGTATAAAATGGGTAACTGTATTTTTTCTATATACTAGTAACTTCGGAAAGAGTTTCATAATTTGAATTATATATTGGCTTAGAATAGTTAATTTGCCAACAATGAATATGCAAATAAAGGTAGGAAAATACATTTCTCTTTGGATATGACATCTGTCGCATTTATGATGCTACCCAGAAAAAAAATCAACATATGCTAGGTTTTATGCCAAATGTCAGAAAATGTTGAAGATATAAGCAGGCATTTGACAAAAAGAACACACTCTTATAATCATAGCCACTGAAACCCTGCAGTAGGATACTGCTGAAATTGTGGAGTAATTTTGAAGAAATTGCATGGAACTGGTAGGACCTTCTTCAATGAAGTCCACATCATCTGTAATGGACTTTGTAGCCACTGTGTATACACAAGTGAGAAAATGTTGTGATTTTTCAGAACTTACTGGCAGCATCCGCGGTGGTGGTACTGCGGTAGCGTTGTCGCCTGACAGTAAGACACTGTCCGGTTCGATTCTCAGCTAGAGCGTCTTCTGCGTGGAGACATGCGTGAATGGGCATATCTTCGTTGAAGGTTGTGCATCAGGGCTGGTAACTCGGCACGTAAAAATCAACTACCAATCATTAGCGGACCGGAGTTCCGCTGTGGTGACCCCTAACCGGGAAAAGCCGAAAGACACAAACAAACTGGCAGCATCCACTTATATAAAGAATATGTAGTAAAGAACTGCAATATATCTTGATTTGTGTAGACATTTGAACAAAGTAAAAATGTCTCCACTACAATATCCTTTACTACTGTCTTTCCAGTAAAATAATGTGTTAAATGCATAAAATAAATGCTTAGTACAAAAACGAAATAAAGAACTGTGATATACATTATTTTGGATTTACTATGAAATATCATGTCATCAGTAGTTCAGACACAAAACTTTATAACTATAATATCTAAAACCTCACAAAATTGTAACAACATGTTAGTGTACAAACATTGGCACATATTAAAAAGCAATCATTTTCATGGGGTAACTTTACTTCCCTGTATACCCTGATGTTAGGGCTCTGTCCCCCTGATCTTTTTGCACAAATATGAAGAAAGGGGAAAGTGGGAAAAACAGAAAGCTTATTTTTTCTTGCTTTTTCCTGTTCTGCAAGTTGAACATCCTCACAGTGCAGTAAAGCATCTAATACAAAGCACCTTCTGACTTACTACGCTGTGGACAGCATACAAATACAATTAAACAGAAGTGATGTATTGAGTTATGACTAGGGTGTGCATGATAAACAGTAATGCTTCCTTTATCTTGTCTGACCTTATATAACAAAAATAGTTCACTATAATATGCTGCAATTCTGTTCTGCCAGGTAAAAAGATGATGTGGCATTGTAAACAGAGTACATATTACAAAATGTACCTTTTATTTCATATCTGGATATTAAACGCACTGTACAGAAAACAAACTTCTGTGCAGATTATTTGTACAGATGAGAATAGGGTGCACTTGCAGAATGCAAATGAGTGCATAGGCAATGTGTAACTCTCTGGCCATGATTCTGAAAAGAAAAAACATGCAAAAATGCTAACAGATCGGCAGCATTCCTCTGAAAATCAGTGCTTCTGTCTAGACATCCTGTTCTGATCACAGTAGAGTTGCAATTACAGATGCCACTGTGTACTATAAACTATTGACTGCAAGGTTTATTTCACAAAGAATCCTGCTGTTACCACAAAGTTATAATATGTGATTTTGTACTTAGGATCTTAACTGCATGGCTGGAGTAGCTCAAACCTAGCCAAGGTAAGTGTGAATTATGCATCTGCTGGTAAGCTAGTGTATTCTTCAATTTTTCAGCCACTAAGAGTGGTACAAATCATAAACTTTTGCAAGTACTAATTTTAGCTTTGGTGAGTATGCCTCAACAATAACATTTTCAAAACTATAAGTGCACTAATGGAACGTCACTCAGAGTATGTGAACAATGCATACAAATACTTACAGACAATAGCATCTGGATATGTGAATAGTAATTTATATATACCTCCATCAGCATTATTAAAGGCTATGTAGAAAAAGATCTCTAAACCTGGCAAAAGGACATCTACAGTGTAGGAAAATCATGCTATCTTAAGGTTGTTGTGCCACTATCACTGTATCATAGTAATGTACACTCTGTGCACAGCAGTAGGCCTTACAGATTATCATATATAAATGTGTAATTGTACATGCACAGTGAAGCTGTATGAGCATATCTATAACACTGATCACCCTTCCTAACCTGATGTATCTGTATATTCCTCCTATCACTTATGCTGCCAATATGTGTGGAGCTGATTGGACACTGCAGTCATTTAGGAAGTAGTTGGAATGTACAACAGCCAGTTATAACAGAGTGCATCTCATTCTGTATGATGACTGCCAGCATTCATATGAAAATATATCATGGCCGGCCTTAGGCATAGGCGAACTAGGCGACTGCCTAGGGCGCCATACAGACCAGCCTCTTAAAGGGCGCAGTTTTAATTTATGTACGTATTTTTTATGTATGTATTTATTTTAATTAACAATGTTTGCACTCTTCTCTGCACCCTGCTTAAGTATAACCAGAAGTCGGAACCATGGGGAAGGGGGTGAGTGCCCTCCCACTTACAGCTGCAGGTTGGCGAGGATACTTTAAAAAAAAAAAAAAACTTTACTCCGCGTTACAATGACAGTCTGCTGTAAGGAGGAACATGAACATGCATGCATCACGACACATTTGGACATTTGGTTTAGAAAGGCTCTGTTCCCCCTCCTCCCCTCTGCTTAGTAAGTGGTTTTTGGTGTTATCGGAAGGAGTTAGGGTGGAGTTGTTGCAGGGTCAGTTTATGGGGCCGGTATGAATTAAAGCAGATGATTTGCCAACATTTTCCACAGGCCCTGGCAGGTAATATAAACCACAGAAAGGGTGACCTATTGAGCTGTGACTAAATCAAACTGCGCTTTTTTTTGCGGGCTATATGGGGCAGGCGGGCGGCCCAAGGGAGGTGCTGGGAATTTAGCCACTGCTGGGATAGGTCTCTCCTCCCCCATTCTACAGCATAACCAATCCAGCCATGCGGCTTGGGCCTTGCTTGCTAGGGTGTAGCAGCGTATGGTTGTAGATCTGGTGTCTGGCATTCAGACATGGGTGTTTTTGTAGTGTATTAAACAATTTTGTCTTTCATATGTGTGGAGTGCAAAGTTTGTCAGACTTCTCACTTTGGGTGATTGCCTGTTTAGTACTGGTTGTCTGATACTGGGTAGTTTGCTAGTAAGAAATGGTCACCTGGACAAATTGGTTGCTTCATGTTGCCAGAACCAGAAAAAATGGTCACTTTTGCACTGTCTTCGTGTTGAGTCTTGTAGCACATAGTTTATTAGGTGGTAAAAAAGTACAGTGATGGGTTTCAGGTAGAGGATTCAGATGCACATTTTGCAGAGTTCAGTGTAAAGTTTAGTTTTCATTATTGATTGCGAGATGTTGAGTACTCTAGTATAACTTTAGTACTTTGTTTAGAACATCGGTACCACGCTACTGTTTAGAACATCATACCATGACAGGAATAAAAGTAGTAACGTAGACAGAAACTTCTTAAATATAGTGATGTTTAACTAGTGATGCATTTTAAGGGGTTAATGACATAAATTTCCATTTTCAGTTTTTATTACACCCAAGAAGTGTCATTTATTGGGAAGCTGAAGTTGTAAGCAAATGTAGGCTGAATTAGTTGAATTACATACTGAAAATGTATCGCTGGTCTGTAAAGACATCAGGCAGTGTTTTATGGAAGGTTCTCCTCGTTATTGAAAGTAATGTGCAGAAGATTTAGCTGCAGACAGAAACAAGTTAACTTTTAGCTTATGCACCATGCAGGTACTTCACCGAAAGTTACAGTAGAGGATAACATTTCTGCTGTTTTGAGTAGTTGTGAAGTGGGAGAACTGTAATTACAGTTAAGAATCAACTCTGTGCAGCTGTTGATGCTATAAGCAGTGCAGTTTAATGTTCTCATTCTGCCAATGGCATGTCACATTGCCGAACTCTTTTTTTTTTTTTATTTATTTTTTTATGCAAATCTTGCTAAACACTCTTTAACAATAAATGCCATGATTAAAGGATTTAGCTTAACATTTTTTTTGTACTACAGGTTAATTTGTTGTTATGTGATACTATAACTGATTATTATTGCATGATCATTGGGCTGATGAAACCCAAGCTCCCCCTTTCTGTATATTTTTAAGAAACACTATTGTATATTTAATTGCAAAATGTTTCCAATTGTGTGTGTATTCCTTATAATGTGTTATTACTTTTTGCACTACCTTATCTGCATCTTGTGTATGAAGTGCTTGCGATCATGACTGAAAAGGGTCCTAACAGCAGCTTGTCTACCAGGTAAACAGCTGCAGGTAACAAATAAACTGATGAATATTTCTTTGCCTCTTGCTAAGAATAAGAGGGAGCAAGCCGTCCTAAACTGGAAACACTCCCTCTTCAGCTTAAACAAGCAAATGATACTTCCTGTGAAGTCTTCCCAAAGCAAACGGTGTGTCCAAAGTAGCTTCCTCAACAAAGCACAACCAAAAGGCATTCTATAGTTACATCCATACCCTAAAAGGAAAGGCCCAGATTTGTACAAAACTGGCAGTTAATGATACCACATATACTGAGTGTGTGAACACAGCTAACCTTTTGGCTGACAGGTTCTGTGAAAACTTCACTCCCCTGTCCCCGCCACATGTACCCCGTGACATCCGTTCCACCTGTCCCCTACCTTGTATCTCTAAAGAACAGGTAGTAAATGCCCTCTATAAGGCCAAAAACACAGCATCTATGGGACCTGATAACATCCCGGGCTGCATCCTACATGGGCTCCAACATGAATTAGCAACACCATTGGGTACTCTTTTCAAGTCGTAGTCTAAGCACTGGCTTCGTACCAGCTGAATGGAAAACAACCACCGGTATTTCCTTGCACAAAGGTAGTGCTTCCACTAACCTCAGGAACTATAGAACTATTAGCCTGACTAGGCTTATCTGCGAGGCCATGGAGTGAATCATCATGGACTTTATCAAAAAAAAAATGTAGGTAATCTCCAAACACTTGACCTACTCAGTTTGGATTTCTCAAAGGGAAATCATGCCTGTTAAACCTGGTGGACTTCTTTGAGACATTCACCAAGGCCTTGGACAAGGGGAAATCTGTGCATACAGCCTACATGGACTTTGTAAATTAAACTGTTTAAATGAACTTAAGCTTCTATTTTCTGAGAACATGACTTTTATAGTAAAATATGTGTGAAGGAGCAACAGATAAAGCAAGTTTATTAAAGGAAAATTCCACCGTCCTTCACTTGCAGTTTAATTACATTACAGTGTATCTTTTCTTCCTATGCATTTAAATAATTGAAGGAAATGACTAGAGTGGCTTTCTTGGGGAGTGACCTACCTGTGAGTGTGGCTTATACTGGTTTACATGATTATTGTGTGGGTGGGGCTTAAGGGGCGCCAGAATAATACTTCACCTAAGGTGCCATTTCAGTTAAGGCTTGCCCTGATCACTCAGATGCAGTTTATTGTCAGCAGTTTGAATTCTGAGTGGCAGCACCAAGAAAATGAAATAGGAGAAGGATTCAGCTTGGTTGTTGATGCATATGTTCTAGTGATTACTTTTTCTGAGACACGCCATCAGAGGTCATGTGGCATGAACCTTTTTTCTGTAAAGATTCTTTTTACAGGAACCATTTTGTGACAGTCTTTTTGGAATCTCAGATCCTTGCTTGCTTGTTCCATGGACTTTATGATTCTTTGCAAGAGTGAGTTTGTTCTGTTGTGCTTAACTCATTAGTCTATACTTTTTAGATAGTGGTAAGCAGGATCTAATAACTCTTTTAGACAGATTTTAGTTAAGGATAATTTAGCAGGTCAGATAATACTTTTCCAGAAACCATCTATTTTTTTTTAAACATTTTATTTTATATTTCCTCTGAACAAAACTGTACATTGTCCGTACACTTATTTTCTCTAACTGTATAACCCAGCTTCTTTTATTTAAAAGATGTTTATTAATCCTGAAAGCTCATGGCTATTTATTGATTGATTGATGTAAGGGTGCTCACTGCTGTGAGACAACTAGTTGTTGACATCTGTCACTGACTGAGCCACTCTGCTCAGCTTTACATTACCATCAATTTCCATATTTTATTTGGTTTACTTTTTCTTGAGAGTGAAAGAGTAACAGAAATTTGGCAGGCTTGATCTGGCTGGTAACTAAAAGTTATTACTAGCATCTCACTGGAATTAGAGTGTGTGTGTGTGTGTGTGTGTGTGTGTGTGTGTGTGTGTGTGTGTGTGTGTGTGTGTGTGTGTGTGCTCGCAAATTAAACAGTTTATTTACATTGTAGTTAGTGTGGATAATCTGGGACTGTGACACACTGAATTCAAAGTGAAGTTGAAGAAGGACCTATGTAGGTGTGGACGTTGTCAGCTATGTTCATGCATCAGTGACTAACAGTTGTCAATACAAACAGCTAGTCACACAAATATTGTCTATCTGTTGTTTTTGATACTCTTCTTAATTTTGCAGTTAAACAGATAAAGCTAAATATTCAGTAGGCAAAATGAAAGTATTTACCTGTGTATTGATGGAGTTTTGCAGTCAATCTCATCCCCTTCCTCATATAAAGATTTGATAATTAAGTTTTTGAAAAAAGTTTCAGTTTAGATGTTTATAGCACTTTCACTTCAGAAAGACACAGTCTCAGCAGCTAAAATTAAGGGTGGCAACAGTGACACTGCCAGCCCAGCTATCTGGAATTTTGTGAATATTAATTTGATTCATATAGGTTCATAGGTAGGTACTAGGCTATCAGCCCTAGGGCCTATACAAGCCTAGCCAAAAAAGTACCCAGGCTTTCGCCACCCAAGAAAATTATCCGTTACAGTATGACTGATTTTTCATGCATTTAAAAATTGAAAGAACTGGAGTGGCTTTTGTGGGAGTGACCCATCTGTGGGTTTGGCACTAGGAGTGTTCTTTGAGTATGGTGTGGGTGGGGCTTAAGTGGCACCAGAGCAGTACTTCACCTTGGGCGCCATTTCAGCTAAGGCCAGCCCTGAAATACATGCAAATTACATACAATTGCATTAGTTAATAATTAGCACACTGCCACTCTACTATAGGCGAGGAGTCTGGTGGAGAGGTAATCACAACATGTACCATTCCCTTTGCTAATCTTCCTTTAGGTCACACTTTGATAGCAACTTTGCTACCTGAGGATTGATGTTTGTAGTGTGCTGATACATGCATAATAGATTGTTCTGCAGAGTGTGTGCAAAGCACATACCTATTTTGAAAAAAAACAGTAATAGCAGTAGATCATGTGCTGTGTATGATCACTGAAATTTCTCATTCCCAAATGTGCCTGGTGTTCTGCTGTAGATACACTCACACTTAATAGCATTCCAATACAACAGGATATGCTATTAGTTATGCCCATATTGCTACTTCCTCAGAATGATTTGATGTTCACACTGAGCTCAGAGGCACAAAAGTCGATAGTGTACTCTGGAGTAGAAAACCTGCATTTCATATCCGAACTGCACTCAGATACTCCAGGTGTCAGTCAGTACATTTACCCTGGGATCCAGGATACGTCACAGCTCTCCATTCCTACACCAGCTTTGCTAAAAGATGAATTTATAAATCAGTTAATGAACTTTTGCACCTTTGCCCAGGCAATGCATTAACAGTAACATGTAATTGCAAAGCTATTTAAAAGCAAATAACACAGAAAAGAGCTACATGGTTGTCATTTACTGCACATTTTTAAAATGGTTATTCAGATATAAGTAGTATATCCTGTACTTTTAATATTTATTTCTATATGTTTAGTGAATATGCAGTTCAGTAATTAAATATGTAGGAAATCAATGAATCCAACTCCTTAGATCATTTTCAATGTTCTAAACAGCCGATCCATCTAAACTGCTATTACATTTACATTAAAAACAGATTCAGGGTGAAACATTTACAGTAAGAAATATTTTTCCTGCTATGTAAAACAATACTTTTAGGATTACTGCCTCATGAGCTGGTTAGTTGTACGATGTTAGCTTTGCCAGAAAAAAATATGTTACCCCCATTTATGTGAAAGTGGACCCACCAGTCCACATTGGCACCATCTCTGTCTGGGAGAAAAATAGAATAAAATATATAAAAAAAAAAAAAAAAGAAAATGACAGAATCCAAAAAGGGGTTAGGGATTGTGCTGAGTTGGGCTGGGAGGTCCAGTTTCCCATACATGGGTCTAACCAATGGTTTCTGGCAAAGCCAACATCCTACAGCTAATCCACCCTGTAGGAGACAATCTGTAGCCTATCAGCTATCACCTTTATGTTAAATAATTCTCTCACTTGTAATTCTTTAGCCTATCAGTTTGCAGCCTGTTCACCAGACAACACTGTCCCCGCCCTCTTGAACTTTTCTGTCTATTCCTTAGATCTTATTAAGACTCCTTCTCTGCCCTAGTACAAGCCAAGGATTCCCCTCTTTTACCAATAGGTTCCAGCAGCTTTTGTAGTAAGAGGCTTCACCTGGTCTTTGTTTATTAATTGTGCTAAACATCATTTTTGTTTTAGTGCCATCAAATTCACTTTAACATATAGAAACTGAATTATATTGTACTGCAAGCGTCTGTCTTTAAGCATTTTGATTCTGGCTTCTTCATTGTTGATATCCTTGTCATATTATGGCATTCTGCACATGTATATCTTGGAATTGATATAGAGAGGTTTTCAACATTTTGACATAATTCTATAACGAGTCTGACGGATTTACCTGTCTAAAGTGTTTGATATTACTACATAATAATGTCATATATGTGTTAATATTTCTTAATGAAAATTATTTTGAGTGGCCACAAGTCAATTTTATTTATTTTGTTTAATATCTACTAGCCTACTGGCCCTGAGGCCCTTACAAGCCTTGCCAAGAATTTAGCCCATGTTCAGACAACTCAGCACCTGATGTCCCTGTCCAGCAGGGACACAGGTGGAATCCCAGGGGTGTATTTTCTGTTCCCCATCCAGTTATCCAGGTTGCGCTTAAAAAGGGTTAATGAGGTACTCTGTTTGACATAGAAAGCGAGTCTATTCCACAGAAGGGGGAGTCTCTGGGACACAAATCTGTCCCTCTAACAGGTCCTATTGATGTCACAGACGAGGTTGAGGTCACGCATGTGGGTAACTCGAGTGGAGCTTGACTTGCGGATATGCAGCAGTCCCATCAAGGTGGGGTCTGAGATTGCTTTGTATGCCAGACAGAGGTCACCTCTGAGGAGTCTCTATAAGACTGAGTAAAGGGACAGGGCTTTTAGACTCTCTGTGTAGGGTAAATCTTTGAGGCTCTAGATTCTTCTGGTGAAGAACCTCTGTGGTCTCTCCAGCTGCTGCACATGCTTTGTGAGGTACATGCCAAAAGAGGTGTTGTACTCAATAATGGGTGTATATTTTGCCTTTGAGAGGACAGTGATGACTTGCTCTCTAGAGATAAGGGGAGGAGGCAAGGTGCTGGGGATGTTCTGATTTACAGATGGGAGGACAGAGGGGGTGAAGTTTTTGCTGAACCTCACTGCCAGCAGGTTGGTTATATCTACAGCATTTGTGTATGTAGTGTCCTTGACTACCAGTCCTGTGCAGATCTGAGTGCTTCCTTTGAGATACAGACATACATGAAGAAGGCTTTATGACTATCGTTAGTAGATGTGGCCAGTTTGGACTCAATGTTTGCTTTGGAGGGTTTCACTACTGCTCTTATTTGCTTGTTCAGGCTAAGGAGAGATTGCTTCCAATTAGGCACCTGCTCCTTCTTGGTCCTGGACAGCAGTTTTTTTCCTTTTATTATAGAGTTTATTTATTGCAGATGTCCACCAGACAGGTTTACTCTTTTTTGAGGAGGAGGATTTTGTCCTGTTGGGTATTCCTGATCCCATGCAGCTATATAAATGCTCATACAGTACATTGGTGTAGGTTTGGACATTTGTGCCAGTTACTATGGAGGGGGTGGGGCCTGTGAAGCTGTTTATACCTTCCTTCAGGAGGTTATAATCAGCTTTGGAGAAGTTTTTATGTTTGACCCTAGCAAGGGAGGTCAGGGGAGATGGTGACTTCGCAAGTGACTGCTTTGTGGTCGGATCTTACCTGGAAGGTTGATACTGTAGGGATGTTGCAATGGTTACTCATGTTGGTTAATACCAAGTCCAAGATACAATTCCATCTTGGGGGGGTGGTGTCGACCAGCTGGTCCAAAGCATTTGCATTGACAAAATCAAGGATTCTCTGGGCATTTGTGTTTTGGCATGAGTAGTTCTTCCAACCTATGTTTGGATAGTTAAAGTCGCCCAGGATCAGGGTAAAGGACTGAATCTTGATAGATTCAAAAGAGGTCCAGATAGGTGGAGCAGGCATCTTGAGTCAAAGTTGGGGGTCTGTAGCTAGCTATGATTTGAATAGGGGTCTTGTCGACCGTTAACTGCACCTGGAGTGTCTCCTGTGAGTCATACTGTTTGACCAGCCTGGAGGTGTGCATGTCTTTAAGATATATTAAAACTCAATCTCCTTTTGCTTTCCTGCCCATGGTTTGGGGTTTGAATGTGTTATAGGATGAGCAACCTGGTATTGCTGTGATGGTCTCTGCAGCTTTGAACTAGGTTTCTGTGAGTGCACAAATGTCAGCATCTTCCAGGGTTACTAATGCTTGCAATGAGTGCAGTTTCATGTTTAGACTCCTAGAGTTTAGCAGCATGACCTTTAATTTGCATTTTGATGACATTTTTATGTTGGCAGTTTTGACCTCATTGCGTTGCCTAAAAAAGGCACTATGGGGGAGGCAAGACCCTTTGCCAGAAGTTTGAAGCCCAAAGGAGACAGTTGCAAGCCATCTCTGGAAAAGCTTTGTGGTCTGTTGATCATGTCTTCCCAGGCTGTCAGGTACAGGATCCTTTTGAAATGATACCAGATACTATTTTTATTTATTTATTTTTATTTATCATTTGTTGACTGGGAAAGTCCGACTAGGTTCCACAGAGCCTGTTTTCAGCGGAGGTCTGGGGAGAAATGCTCCAGATGCATGTCTTTGGAATGTGGGAGGAAACCGGAGTACCCAGAGGAAACCCACGCGAACACAGGGAGAACATGCAAACTCCACACAGAAGGCACCCCAGCCAAGAATCGAACCGGAGAACCTCTTGCTGTGAGGTGACAATGTTAACCACTGCACCACTGTGCCGCCCAAGTGAATTGTTAATGTCAATCATTTTCTGGTTGCATTGAGGCATCATACTGGGTGACGGTAGAATGCTGCTTAAGGCTAGGGACATACCTGTCTGGGACACATATTCAGTGAGCTTGACCATGTCACTCTTCATATAGTCCAGTGAGGTATGTCTCAAGTCATTCACACCAACACGGACTATGACAGAGTGATAATAGTACCTGTTGTTGAGAAAACTGAGTGCGTGTGTGATATGGTGGATTCTGACACCTGACAAACAACTAACCCTGACTTTCTCCTTATCCAGCCTGGTGAGGGGCACATCTATGTGTCTCATAATGGAGTCTCCTATGACTAATATGTTGTATTTATGATGAGGCCTTAGTGGCTGTGAGACACAGGTGTGTATGCTATGTGTGGTGTGGTGTGGTGGACTGTGGAGTTTGAATCTGTTTTTGTCTCAGTGGTCTCTTTTGTTTGTGTATGTTTTTGTTGAGAACCTCCACATATGTAGGTATGTATTGTGTAGGTGTGGGTGGTGTTTGAGGTGTAGTGTTTGTGTTGACAGCCTTCTAAGTGCTAGGTATACTGGCTTGTGGGAGAGAGCATAGACTCTAGATTCTTATTGTAATTCCATCTCTCACAAATTGTGTTCCTAGGTGGTAGTAGTAGACATATAAGGCATCGATAAAAATGATAGGCAAGTGCAAATGCAATAAAATAAGTGAAAATAAATGAAAAAGCACTTAAATTGGTCTTGGGTCCTCAGGAATTTTGTAAAACATCCGAGAGATGATGCACCTCAGTATCGTGTACACATTCTGCAAGGAAATAAAATTACTTGCAAGTGTATTCTTTTAAGAGCAAGATTTTATGAAATGAAGTTAAATTTAAGGTTCTCTATTCCACTATAGATCTTGTTTAGGAGAATTTCAGTGTCAGTACCTTTAATGTAATCTTCTTCTAAGGGAGTACCTGTTTGTGCATGCGCTTAATGTGACAACCTTCTGATGTTTTACTAGATAGCTTTTTGCTAAGTGATAGCTGCTTTCACTGACACCATACTCACTTAAGCTCCTACACACTGCTGTATATAAAAGTTTGCACTAGTGGTAGATTCCTAAATGACAAATATTTAATTGCATTGAAGTACAAAATACTACATTCTAATTGTTTTCTATTCTGACCAATTGTTTGACATCCTTTCTGAATTTAGCCTTTTGCCAACCACTCTGAGAGCATTTGGAATGGATTCTGTCCAGCATCAGGTGAACAGAGAATATTAAAAGTAACCCATAAGTGCAACTGGTGCTACCTCTGAATAATTTAGACTTTACACACATCTATGCTTATGCTACAGTGGCCTTTTCTATTAAATAATTTAATTGATGGGTTGAACACTCTGAATACTGCACTATTGAACATGTTTTAAACACACTGAAGTCCTAGCACCCCACTACTCTGTCTAGTTGACTGAATGCTATTTCTGTGCCTGTTGTTTTACTATAGTTCTCCTTTTTTAACAGCCTACAGTGCTATCCATGTTAACTGGTGCCATTTCTGCTAACAGGTTTTAACTGTAGTGGGAATCCATTCTTGTTTTAAATGCTTGGACAGCCAAATTGTTGGGAGGTTTGCATGCTACTATGGTAGCAATGTACTGACTCAAATCATCTTTCTCATTTTTGTTATGTTCATGGCAATTAATTTTAAATAAAAATAACTGGACAAATTTGCATAATTTCTGATGACAGTGTAATACTGCAGTACCATTTACTAGCAACCCACTACTCTATGTGATGTGGCGCTATTTCTGATAGCAGATTTAGATGTAGCAGTAGACATTTCATTCTCCAAAGGTTTGGAAAGTTGTTCATTTGGCTATAACAATACAACGTTTACTTAAAAGCATTTAGAACTATTATTCCAATCAACCTTAAAGTAGTTTTACATTTCTTACAATTGTATAAATTGGCAAGAGAAATATTTATGCATAAGTTAAAATCTTTTAACCCCCATTTCTCCTTTTTGTTTTGTATTTTCCTTTCATTCACACGTTGTTGTTGCTTTGATAAAGCTTTAGAAGGCTTAGTATTACTGTCCTGCTGTATTACCACAGCTCAACTAACCTCTAAGACCCACACATACTGCAAAAAGCTACCACAGATGGATTAAGAACCTCTGACTGTCCCTAGTGTACTTTTCATACCTCCACTACTTTGTATTTTTAATTATACTGATCACAATTTATTTCCTAGACATAGCATTCTCCTTTTATTAAATTTGGTAACAGGTACATTTTTTTTAGAATCTCAGTGACTAACTCACTGCCACCCCCTAAACATGAGGCATCTCCATAATGCTAGCCAATCAACCTACCTTTTGGACTTTTTATTTTCTTCTTCTTTTTTAATGTTTTCATGGATAGTGATTGTCCTGAGGTGGGCTTGGACTTCTAGGTTTACATACATGAGGCTAACAATTTTTTTTTGACAAGGCCAACATCTGAGGGCTAATCCATTCTGTACAACCTCACAATACTCATCTCCTTCCCTACTCCCACTTCCCCCATCTCATTTCCTTTATACATAAACAGCACCCCCCCTTATATCATCACCAGTCAATAATTGCAACTTGTATAGCTTCTACTATAGCCACATCTAATTACATCCTCCATCACACCAATCACATTCTCCCCCTCAACTTCTCCATTACCATATCTATTTATATCACTACTTTTCCTCTATACATTTGAAATCTTTTGGCACACTGCTGCCCCTTTATCACTACCTTGTTAGGATGTGTGTTCTGCTTCCCTTTACAGCTAATACGAACCCCTTATTATTCTTGATTTTATTATACTCACATTTAACAACATTTCTGTTTATGTCAAACAACACAGCCATCCCACAATGCGTCACTCCAGGACGTGCATCCACTGAATTCTTCCAAATCATGATTCCTTCATGGTGGACTACCATAAATTCCTTGCCCCACTGACAAAATTCACCTATTGTTACAGAATTAAACTTCTCAGAATAAAACTATACCAGTTGCACTAAGCCCAGCTCTCAGTACATTTCTTATCATTTATATTTTTAACACTTAACTTCAAGCTGGTCATACTGAACTCAATCCTGGACCATATGAACACCCACTCCCAAGTAGTTCTCATTTCAGCTACTTGTCCATAGGCAGTTTCAGTGCTTGCATACCTAATAGTAAATATAAAATATAAGTAATAGTAAATATAAAAAAATAAGTTTGAACTGTGGGCTACTGAGCATAAGCTCAACCTAATCACCATCACTGAAACATGGGTTAAGCTGCTACTGCCAGATTCTATGCAGATGTGACTAGCTGCATAGATGCATCTGTCCTCCTCCAAAGTAAACACAACGCCAAATTCAAAAATAAACTGCTGTGGTGGAACCTAAATATAAACAGGCTCTCTAACAAAAAAAATAAAAACTCATCCCAAGTAAAACTAAATGTAAGTCTCAAAATGCAAAAAAAAAGCTCTTGCTAAATTTAAGAGGGAGCTCCAGACCCTAATCAAGTCAACCAAAGTCAGATATTTGGTAAAACTGCCTCCCAGTCATGGAACAACCAGAAAGCCTTCTTAACCTTTGTTAGAATCCTTAGAAACAATGCCCAGAACTGTGCAAAGCTAATGGTAAATGACATGACATACTTGGATCCAGAGGACATACCCAGTCTAGTGGCAGATAAATTTAGCTCTAACTTCACCCCGCCTCCTCTCTTATGTTCCCAGATTTCATGTACACATCTATACCCCCTCTCAAATCTCACATGACAAAGTCCTCAAAGCGCTATCCAAGGCCAAGGACACTGCTTTTATTGGACCTGTTAACATATCAGGCTGCTTACTGGCCAGCCTGCATCAGGACATGTCAGACCCCCAACAGAGACTATTCAATGTCACCCTGCAAACAGGATTTGTGCTGAACAAATGCAGGATATCAACTGACATCCTCTTGCAAAAAGGTGGGGTGGCAAAGAACCTGGGAAATTATAGATGCATAAGTCTGACCAGTCTAATCTGTAAGGTTAAGGAAAGTATCATTATGGACTAAATAAATAAGTACATAGACGACCTACAAACTCTTGATCCAAGCCAGTTCAGACTTGTTAACAGCAGATCCTGCCTAATTAACATGTTCAAGAATGTTACTGAAGCTATGGATGAGGGCAAATCAGTAAGCTCTGCATATTTAGACTCCACAAAGGCATTCATTACCTTCCCACACACTATTACAACTAAATGTTAATCGCTATGTAACACTTTGGATAGCAAACTGGCTCGCAAATAGAATCCAGAAAATTAGGGTGGGCTGCTCTACCTCCTCCAAAACACCTGCCACTAGTGGTGTACCCCAGGTTTCAGTCCTTGGGTCACTCCTTTTTATCATTTGCTTCTTGGAGGTCAAAGCATCTGTTAAGGCTCACCAAGGTTGCAGATGACTATAAACTTGTTGCCAAAGTCATCCAAGAGGGAAATTCCCAAACCAATTGCTGGTGTAAAAGCCACAGACTAAAACTAATTGCCAAGAAATGCACAATAGATTCCTTTAGCATGCAAGACATCCATCGCAATGTACAACATGTACAGCACACCCCAGAAAATTGATCTACTGCTGATAGACCTGAAAACCTGTATGTAGACAACAAACTATCCTTATATCACCATGTATCCACTATTACAAGAAAGTGATTTTCCATTGCACAGCCTTTTACTACAGATATGATGTCCAGGTCTAGGAATATGCTCATTTCACTGTATTCCAAAGTCATCAGGCCATTCAGATTAATGCCCCCTTCAGTATATACCTATCCATACATTTGACACAACATGAATGCCCACAGTATTTACTTACTAAGAAAATCGGGGGCCTAAATCATAAAAACTATGCAGACCATTTCAAAGACTACTTGTTCTTGGTGTCATAAATGCCTAGTGTACAGAATCTCAACAAACACTAGCCTGTCAGAGCTACTGTACATTCTCAAGTCTAATGGGGGCATAAACACCCTCTCTAGATATGTAACTCTTTTTTGCAACATAAACAGAACATGTTGGAGGGATAGATATGTATCACAGAAAACACCACTTTTTTGGATTTGACATCATCTCCATATAAAGCAAATTAATACTCTGACAGTATTCAAATCTAATTTGAGCAAATGGAGGGGTAACAAATTCACCCCTAGTTTTACACCCTTGTCTCTTATGGATAGGGGCAACATGTAAATGTCCTGTTCATCTCTGGGTTATTCATACCTAAGCATGGAAATATTTGGCTAAGCTTCTAAAGTTATTATGACTCAATAACATAGTAATTACAAATAAGCCTACTGTTACAACAGATTTGGACACAGATCTGGAGGTGAGGCCGCCATTCTGATAAATGAACTACTCTCAACCCCAGGATTATAGCTACTTCCACCTCCCAGTGTGACAAGTATCCCAAATGGCTTTTATTGCAAATGCAGTTAGGATCTCAGGCTAAACAATTCATTGCAGTAATTTATATTTCATTTCCTGCCAACATTTCCACTATTTAAACTATTCTTGTTACAATTTCCAACCATTCTCAGCCTAAAAGAAAACTTAATTCTCAGTGACAAGGAAAATATATATATACTCAGTGAAGGCAAACTGCAAAAACAGAGCAGAAAAAGCAATGTATTTCAAAGCTTTATTGAAAAAAAATCTGGCATCTCATCATTTGACCTTCTTGAGGGTTTAACAAAAATATTTAAATAATATAAATAATTTCATATACTTATCCAATTAAATAATTAAGCCAATACAAATCACATGCAACCTATCCCATCACTAATGAAAAAGAAATGGAAAACTTTATTTTCAGAGAGAAACTACATTAAATATACTGAAAAATTATTTTGTTAGCCCCTTGGAATAAAGGATTAAAGCCCTGACCACTAGCTAGACAGCATAAGATCAAGTAACAATTTGTGTGCTACAGTGGCCATTATCAGCTTGCTCGTGTCTGAGGAAGGAAGGCAGATTAACCTGATTTATTTGTCTTTAGCAGAGGCATAGGTCAGATATAGCAGCCATACAGGTCACAGCATATACCTGGGAATAACAAACATGGAATTGGTCAGTGTTCAGTGAATGCATAGAACGAGCATTCGTCACAAGCTTGAACTGTATCCCTCTTCTCCCTTAGCTGCATACATATCAGATCCACTAGCTAGCCCTGGGTACTTTCTACAGATGGAGACAGTTTATAACCATCCAGAAAAATGGATGGCTTTAGCCTTGAATGGTTAACACAGATCCCTAGGTTGTTGGAACAAGGGTAACCTTGGTAAGTAAAAAAAAAAAAAAACTACAAACCAATGGGGTAGGGGAGACCAGAAACCATACACGACTAGTGAATGATGACTCCTGTGGTCATCTGTCAACCCACGTCAGAATGAATATGTTCAGGTCAGTAGCAGGAAGTTCATGGTTGGAACACACAGGATGGAAAAACATAAAAAATCCTCAAAATTATTTAATTTTGCAGACTAAATATTCCATTATAAATTCAGATGCAAACTGCATGATCATAACGTCTTTCTTTAGAATATATCTTGTTTCAGAAATAAGTAATTGATGTTTTCCTCTGTTAGCTTCCTGCATTTTTCTCTGCTGGTATGTCTTCTCTAACTTTTTTAACACTTCTGTATATGCTTGCCTGACTGTTTTATACAACTTGATATATATGTGGTTATTCAACATGCATTGTGCTGCCATGTTTTTTCACTAGTGACTGGTGCTTTAATATTTCACAGCTCAAGTTATAGTATTGTTTCAGCTATCATGCACTGAGTTTAATATGCAGTGATCACCTTTTAATTTTTGAAGAATGTCATGAGGGAGTCATTTCAATGCCATTGCTGTGATTTATTTTTTATTGTTTTGTACAAACCTGCTGACCTTTTTGTTTATATGCAATTCTATATAAGCATTGCTACGTATAATCTGTGTTTTGTATTTCGATGCATTCACAATTGGTTACTGCATTCAATCTTTCTTCTTACAATTGATTTGCTAAGTTTCTGGCTTTCTCTCAAATGCTTTCTAAGCTATATTAACGCTTATAGATGTCTTCTAAACTAAGTCCTCCTCTCCACATTATTTTTATTTAGGTGTTTCTTTTTTAACTCTACAATGAGCTGCCACATAGACTAATATAAAGACACCATTCCTGCTCACTACAGCACAAACAGACATTTTTAAAGGCATGTAATTTATGTACAGTTACATGGTTATTTTTTTCTTAAACAATAAACGCAATCCCCAAAGTTTGTTCTTCCTCTGTTTAATACCCTACAGGAATACTAATCATTTAAGATCAGTTTCATACTTACAGAGTGCGCTTTTCTAAATGTATTAATCAGCTAAGTTCACTGACCACTTTCTACAGTTATCTTTCTGGTCACCACACTTCACACCCTTTCTTGCTTGTCCCTTATGTGTCCATTCTATCTATACCAGTGAAAATGCATATCTTTTTTTGATTTCACTGCAATTGTTTTTTTATACTTTCTTTCACAGCCTGCTCAGACCATTGACATGAGAACTCAGTGTGTAATTGTGCAAAGTGAAAGTCTCCCAAAAAACAGCTACGCTCCACTCCCAACCCCAGTTCTACAGTCACTTCTGCTTCATTTTGTTTAAACTCTTCTATCACCTCCCACTACTTCCTCCACATCATCACCTCTTGAAGCAAACATTTCTACACTACCCACTGACTCATGCATCCAATTCAAATTAATAACTAAACATCACCAACCTATTTTATATCCTCACACTTTTGAAACCTCAGACTTTCCCAGCATACACACTTTACCAAAATATAAAAAAAACATACCCACAGGCTCTATTACATCACCCATCAGATAAAAAATGCTTGCTCCTGCTATACTCACCCCCTTCCTGCTATGTTCACATCATGTTGCTTCTTACTGTGTCACCCTTCCTTACCAATTCTATAATACAAGACAAACTACTCCAACACCCAAGCAATTCATATCCATCTCCCCATCCTTATAGACTGAAAATAACATGCAGCTAAAAAACTTTATCTGTCTATGACTAGAAAGCACTTTAACTTATTTCCAAATCACAATACAGTACAATAAATCTAAAATTAATTTTCTATAAAACTTACTCTAAAAAATTGTTTATCTCAAGAAAACTATCCTTCTAACTTCCACCCAATTACTACCCTTCAAATCTCATGAGATGTCCACCCCAGCAAAGGGTCTTCCTATATAGTCACCAATCCCTCTTCTCTCCCCAACCTAGTTATACCTTCAACCCCTTTCGTACATCACCAAGTCTACACTTTCTTTCTTTAATTTTAATATCCATAGTATTTTAAGCAAGATCACTGAGTTCCATACCTGGGTTACTACCTACAGCCTCATGGTTTAAATTGGATCTTTTCACCAAAAATTAAACCGTTCAATCCCATTCTCATGGTGGATGACAGAATACAAGTTTGTTACATCAATCCTTACAAAAATCACCTGTTCAGAAAATAGATTCTAATTAATCTTGGCCAAAAACCCCAGGAAACTCTTAAAATGTATGAAATGTTTTCAAACTCATCTTTCTGTCTAAAATCAATAAATGCAGCCATTGTAATAGTTTTAGATCTCATCCCCCTATCCATTATAAGTCAAGGAAGAGGATTATATAGATCCTTATTGATCTTATGGCGCCCCAAAACTGAGGAGACAAAGGGTTGCTTATTAGAAAGAAATTTAAATAATGCATTATCAATTTACCATTGTATAAGTAAAGCATATAACCTGGTATTGTATTCTTAGCCACAAGTTACTATAATCCCTGGCAGGTGCTGGAGTGGTTCACTGATGAATATGAAGATGATGGGATGAAAATTATCTTATCCAAATAAGAAGTCATGGTATTTTCCATAAAACAATAGAATGATTTCCATAAGTCTGGAGTGAGTGCCTACCTTAGATGGAGGACTTCAAGCATCTTAGGAAAACAGACTCAGAGAATCAATAGTCTACACTTAACAAGTCAATATTCCAGTAGGGGAAATTAACTTACAAGTGGAGCCTGGTTAGAAGAAGAGTGCATATTCTGGCACTACGTCCATTTACTGAGACTGGAATCATTTACTCTAGTGACCATTTCCTTTTCTATTGCTAATAATGTCTATTTAAATTTGTGGTTTGTGAGCAGGAAAATAAATTAAAATCAGAAACAAAAATAACAGAACTAATGCAAGTAACTGCAGCAACAGTAGCTACAAGGAACTGCCATTTCCCCTTCTCTTCATTAACCACTGCTTTGTGCTGCTACGATAGAGAGTGGAGGAAAAAATCAACACTAAAGCAATTAATCCCAGTAGCAGCTATCATCACCAGCCCCCCCTTTTTTCCATTTTCCACATGGGGTCAGGGTGTTGTGTCCCCTGTCACCAACTCTCTTGATTCAATGCCACTCTCCTACCTCCTTTGACAATCATGCCTGACTGCTACAGGTCTTCTCTCACACTCTCCATCCAACTTTCTTCTTGGATTCCCTTATTTTCTCATGCCTTCTACATGTCTGTTCCAAATCTTCTATACAACATTGTCTTCTGGCTTTCTGTAAATGTGTCCAAACCACCATAATCTGCTCTTGATGGCCTTCCCTGCAATTAGAGCTAATATGGCTTCTGCTCTGATGTCCTTATTTCTTTATCTGTCCCACAGTGCGCATCCTAACATCTATCTCAGGCATTTCATCTCCATCACTTCTAGCTTCCTCAACTGCTCTATCTTTACTGGCCAGGTTTCTGTATTACACAGTTGTACAGATCGCATCACTGTTTTGTACACCTTACTTTTCAGCTTCTTTGGCCTTCTTCTGCCAGCAGTCCTCCTGATTCTAGCTTTGACCTCTTCATTCAGACTTCCCTTCTCCTCAACCACCCCTTCCAGATACATGAAGCTGTTAACCTGTTCCACTATATTTTCCAATCTATATGAATTCTCAGCTTCTTCTGATTTTTCCCATTAGCTGCCATTGCAACTGTCTTATATGTATTCAGTTACAGCCCATGCTCCTTCAGGTTACATTACATTCTCATATACTTTGCCTATAGTTCTTGCTCAGAGTCCGCCTGTAATGCCACATTGTCTCTGCATGCATACAGTAGCTTTCTTGATCAGTCCCCTCCATCCTGTTTACTGATGTAGTCCATCACCAGTATGAACAGTAGTGGGCTCACAGATGACCCCTGCTGCACCTCCACCCCCATTGGGAATCCCTCTGTGAGACTGAAAATTGTTCATAATTGAGTTATTGGGTCATTGTACATAGCCTGCACTAATTTTAACAATGTTTCTTGGACTTTGAACCATCACAGGACTCATAAGACTGCCCAAATCATCCTTTTCAGGACTTTGTCACATTTTCCACTAAGTCTAAGAATGCCAGGTTGGATTCTTTCCCCATTTCTAACTTATTCTCAACTGTTTCACTGCAAACATTGAGGTGGATGTGCTGTGTCATAAACTGATTCTGAACAGTTCATCTTCCATTTTACTTTCTACTACTCTGCATATTTATTTGTTAATCACCATCTCCAGAAATGTCATGCAGCAGTGTGATATTAGTTTGATGCCTCTGTATTGCCCATAGTTCTGGATGTTCCCTTTGTTCTTGAACACACTGACACTAGTGTGCTTACTCTCCAGTCATTGGGATACAACTTTCTCTATGTACTGCTGTAAGTACCCTCGGGAGCCATTTCTCCCCTATTCCACCCAACATTTGATCATATCTGCTGTGACCTTATCTGAGCCTGTTGCATTCCTTGACTTCATTTTCCTTAGTGCTGTTCTTATTTCTTCTAGGGTGGGCCCCTTCTCTTCTTTTATTGTAGGCTGTGACTGGGACAGTACAGCTTCTGAGGAGTTTTCTTCATTTAGAAGCTGCTGAAAGTACTCCTTCCATCTGCTTTTGGTTTCGTTTGGCCTGGTCAGCCAGTATTTGCTGGCATCCCATATTAAGGGTGTTGACTATCTTCTTTATCCTTCTGTCTTTGCCTTGCAACCTGATATAGTTTCTTTGGGCCCCATACTGAGTCACTTTCCAGAAGCAGGTAGAGTGCCTCTGATGCCTTGTTCTTTGCTATTATTACTTCTGTCTTAGCCTCTTTGTTAGCCAGCCAGTATTCCTTCTTTGTGTGGTTCAGCTTTTCTATCTCCAACTTTTTCCCGCACTCCTTCTTTTTTTTGGTGACTTACTGGACTTCTGCATCCCAACACCAGCTTTCCTTAGGTACCTTATTTCCATATCCGACTCAGCCACAACCCTGTTCTGTAGTCTCCCCACATGCTGTTTTGCGGTGCTACCATTCTTCTTCAACTCCACCTATTTCCTCTTCTTCCTGATATACTAGATCCCTGATTAAGTCCTTGAACTCTTGTATTTTCTCTCCACTCAACCTCCAGGTGTTCAGCTTAGTCTCTGTTGACCTTAGATCCTTCTCTGTCTACTGCTTGCAGCTGATTGTGGCAACCAGCAGTTTATAGGTTCATAGGTTCATAGTTTAGTACTAAGCTAACTGCCCTTGCAAGCCATTTTAAGCCTGGCCATTATTCCTTGTGAGACTCAAACCTTGCACCTTGTGTTTGTAAGGCAAATACCTTAGCCATTAAGCCACCCTCCCAACCCCAATAATTTATATATAGGGTTCATATGATCATACTAGGCTAACTGCCCTTGTGGGCAAATTTTAACCCTACCCAGTTAATCCCAAGTGAGAATCAAACCCTCTACTTTGAGTCTCTAAGGTAAATACCTTAACCACTATGCCAACCTCCCACTCTGCTATGGGCCAACTATTTCAATGGGGATGACTTTCCAGTTGCTGATTCTGCCCTGGTCCCCTTTCCTCACTAGAAGGAAGTCTATGTGAGTTGCATGTTGGCCACTCTTCTATATGATTTTGTGACCATCTTTCTTGCTGATGACCACCATCAAGCCATTTGCCAGACAGAAGCCTAGAATGGCCTCTCCTTTTTTATTCCTGTTGCTCCACTCATGAGGACCCAGGCAGCCCTAATATCCTGTCCTGTCTGTTCTGATATGAACAATCAAGTCATCCATTATCAACACCAGTTCATGTTCTGCTGTATCTAGTAGGTTCTGTGACTGCTGCCTGAATGCAATCTTTTCTTCACTATCATAATCCTAGTGTGTGTCATAGTCATACCTCTCAAATGTACATATTTTCAAAGCACAACCATACTTTTGCCTCATTTTTTGACCTGCTACTCATAAAATTGTGGTTTTCTGGCAAATCATTGCCAAATATTTGAGGACTGAAGTCAGTGAAAAATGACAGACATCTGAGATTCAGACTTCATATCCTTCAGAAAATTCAAGCTAATGTAAAACCTGTTATTCTATCAACTTTCTAAGTTTGTAGAGCAATATTTAAAAATTGTCCCTATTGTTGGGCCTTTGTCCCCCCAGTATTTATGGCTTTGTCCGGATTTCTTGCTCTAACAGGTTGAGAGCCATGGACATAGGCTGAGATTATGAATAGTGCTCAATCCTTGCACTGTATTCTGATTACCATGTGTGTCTCACTAATTCTGATGACATCCCTTACTGTCTTCTGAAGCTTCTTCCTGACCACAATTCCCACACCATTTCTATTTTGTCCTCCTCCTGCTGTGTGGTTTCCATCTTGTCTCCTAGATACATTGGAACATACTGATTTTGAATCAAACAGTAATAGCAGTAGATCATGTGCTGTGTATGATCATTAATGTTTACCATTCCCAAATGTGCCTGGTGTTCTGCTGTAGATACACTCACACTTAACAGCATTCCAATACAACAGGATACGCTATTAGTTATGTCCATATTGCTATTTCCTCAGAATGATTTAATGTTCACATTGAGCTCAGAGGCACAAAAGTTGACAGTGTACTCTGTGGAGTAGAAAAGCCTGCATTTCATATCCGAACTGCACTCAGATACTCCAGGTGTCAGTCAGCACATTTACCCTGGGATCCATGATACGTCACAGCTCTCCATTCCTACACCAGCTTTGCTAAAAGATGAATTTATAAATCAGTTAATGAACTTTTGCACCTTTGCCCAGGCAATGCATTAACAGTAACATGTAATTGCAAAGCTATTTAAAAGCAAATAACACAGAAAAGAGCTGCAGGGTTGTCATTTACTGCACATTTTTAAAAATCGTTACTCAGATATAAGTAGCATATATTGTACTTTTAATATTTATTTCTATATGTTTAGTGAATATGCAGTTCAGTAATTAAATATTTAGGAAATCAATGAATCCAACTCCTTCGATCTTTTTCAATGTTCTAAACAGCCGATCCATCTAAACTGCTATTATATTTACATTAAAATAGTTTCAGGGTGAAACATTTACAGTAAGAAATATCTTTCCTGCAATGTAAAACAATACTCAGATTACTGCCTCATGATCTGGTTAGCTGTAAGATGTCAGCTTTGCCAGAAAAAAATTGCTGCCCACATTTATGTGAAAGTGGACCCAGCAGCCCACAATGACACAATCTCTGTCTGTGAGAAAAATAGAATAAAATAAAAACATAAGAAATAACAGAACCAAAAAGGGGATCAGGGGTTGTGCTGAACTGGGCTGGGAGGTCCAGTTTCCCATACATGGGTCTAACCAATGGTTTCTGGCAAAGCCAACATCCTAGAGCTAATCCAACCTGTAGGAGACAATCTGTAGCCTATCAGCTATCACCTTTACATTAAATAATTCTCCCACTTGTAATTCTTCAGCCTATCAGTTTGCAGCCTGTTCACCAGACACCACTGTCCCGCCCTCTCAAACTTTTCTGTCTATTCCTTAGACCTTATTAAAGTTCATTCTCTGCCCTAGTACAAGCCAAGGATTCTCCTCCTTTACCAATAGGTTCCAGCAGCATTTGTAATAAGATGCTTCACCTGGTCTTTGTTTATTAATTGTGCTAAACATCATTTCTGTTTTATTGCCATTAGATATAGCAACTTAATTATATTGTATGCAAGTGTTTGTCTTTAAACATTTTGATTCTGGCTTCTTCATTGTTGATATCTTTGTCGTATTATGGCATTCTGCACATGTATAGCTTGGAACTGATAGAGAGGTTTTCGATATTTTGACGTAGTTCTAAACCGATTTACCTCTCTGAAGTGTTTGAGATTACTATATAATCTTCTTCTTCTTCTTATAGCTTCATAGGTAGGTACTAGGCTATCTGCCCAAGGGCATTTATAAGCTTAGCCAGAGTGTGTCGGCTTTTGCCGCCCCATTGATTAATTAACTGATCCTCTGTCAAGCAGAGACAATGAAGTGATCCCAGGGGTGTACTTTCTGTTACCCATCCACTAGTCAGGGGTTCTCTTGAAGAGTGTTAGTAAGGGGCTCTGCCTAATGTAGTTTGGAATTTTGTTCCAAAGCATGGGGAGTCTCTGTGACAGGAATCTATCCCTCCAGCATGTTCTATTTATTGTTGTGGCGAGGTTTAGCTCACTAAAGCACGTGGCTCGCAGTGACTTGGATTTCTTTAGGTGGAGCATGTCCATCAATTCTGAGTTGGACATGGTTTTGTAAGTCAGGCAGAGGTCACCTCTGAGTAAGCGATATGCCACTGAGTACAGCCGAAGTTTTTTCAGTCGGGTTGCATAAGACATATGTTTGAGGCCAGTAATCCTCTTGGTGAGGTACTTTTGTGGTCTCTCCAGCTGTTGAAATTGTCTTGTAAGGTACATCCTAAATGGGGCATTGTACTCTATGATGGGTCTGATGAGTGACGAGTAGAGGGGCACTATAACCTCTTTGTTTCTAGATGCAAACCCTTTAGTAATTAGATGGGCCACATAGAAGGATTTCCTAACTACTTTGGTAATATGATTGTCAGAGTAGAGATTACTATCTACCTGGGTCCCCAGATCTCTTATTACCTCTTCTGTATTAAGGGGGCTGCCACCTATGTGGTAATTCGTGGGTGTTTTGTTTTTCCCAAATGGGATGACTATGCATTTTTTGGCATTTAGCTTGAGGCCATGACTTTGACACCAGGTGTCCGTCTCAGTAAGGCCCTTTTGGAGGATGTCCATGTCAGCCGGAGAGTCAATTATGGCTCCAAGTTTGCAGTCATCGGTGAACTTGGTTAGCCATAGTCCTCCTGTGTTTGCCTGTACTTCTGAGAAGTATATGCCAAACAGTAGGGGTCCCAGGACCGAGCCTTGCGGGACACCACTTGTGACTGGTTTAGAGTTGGACCTGGAGCCCGCTATTCTTACCATGTGAGTTCTGTCTGTAAGTCAGTTGGCAACCCATCTCATGACGTAGGGGTTTATGTTCATGCTGGTGAGTTTTTCTGTAATACCCAAGTGGGGAATGGTGTTGAAAGCCTTGGCGAGGTCAAGGTAGGCTGTGTGAACAACTTTTCCCTTGTCTATCACCTTGGTGACTGTCTCAAAGAAGTCAATCAGGTTTAGTAGGCATGATCTGCCCTTAACAAAGCCAAACTGGGTTGGGTCAAGTGTTTGGAGGTTCCCAATGTCTTTATTAATGAGTTCCATGATGATGCGCTCCATAGCCTTGCAGACCAGGCTAGTCAGGCTTATAGGGCGATAGCTACCAGGTCAGTTGTAGCCCCTGCTTTGTGGAGTGAAATAACCATTGCTGTACACCATTCTATGGCCACATAGACTGTGGAGAGGCTGAGGCTGAACAGCGTGTTTAGGTGGGGGGTTAGTTTGTTCTGTAGTTCATGCAAGATGCAGCCTGGGACACCATCTGGCCCCATTGACGCTGTGTTTTTGGATTTTGAAAGGGCTATTTTCACCTGTGCGTCTGTGATTTCTGGGACACTACACTTTTCCGGTATTGTTGTGGGTCCTTTTGGAGGTGAGAGGATGGTGAAGTTTGCACTGAATCTATCTGCCAGGATGTTGGCAATATCAGTAGGTTCAGTATATTTTGTGCTATTTTGCACTAGTTCAGTGCATATCTGTGAGTTGCCACTTAGATTCTTAATATAGCTAAAGAAGGCTTTGTGGTTATCTTTTGAATTCTTGGCTATTTTTCTTTCACAGTTAGCCTTGGATGATTTTATGAGGGACCTTAGTATCTTACTGATACTGATCAGGGATGTCTTTCTTTCTTGGGATTTGCTTTTTTTCTGAACTAGTTTACTCCTTCTGTTGTATAGCCTGTTTATGGCAGGGGTCCACCAGACTGGTTTCCTTCTCTTAGTAGAGTGAGTCTTGGTTTTGCTAGGGATGGCACGATCCATGCATCCTTCTAGGTACTCATAGAGTGCATTTGTAAAGGTTTCTGCATCTTGGGCAGCATTATCCTTTAGTGTGGGGGCTGTAAAACGTACCACCTCTGTCTTAAGTAAGGTGAAGTTTGCTTTAGAAAAGTTTTTTACTGTGGTTTCCTTAGTTAGGGGTGGTGGTGGGGTGTGGACATCCAGAGTGAATAGTTTATGGTCTGATCTAACCAGTGGCGGGTTGACTTCTGGTGTGGAACAACTGTTGCCCATGTTTGTGATGACCAGGCCAAATATGTTTTCACCTCTGGTAGGGGAGTTTACCAGGTGATCCAGTGCATTTGAATTGATGAATTTCAGGAAGCGCTGGGCCTGGGAGTTTGTACTCGAGTAGTTTTCCCAGTTAATGGTAGTGTAATTGACATTGCCCAATATCAGGGTGTTCAGTAGGACCTTCATGTTTTCCAGTGTCTCCAGAAAGGTGGAGTGGTGGTCCTGGGTTATGGAGGGTGATCTGTAGCAGGCCACAATTTGCATTGCAGATTTGCCCGATGTTAGTTGCACATGGATGATCTCAGGGGTATCATGCTGCGCCACTAACCTGGAGGTGTAGGCATCCTTGATGAATATGGATACACCCCCTCCTTTTGTGTTTCGGTCTGTGTTCAGTGGCCGAAATGTGTGGTACGAGCTGTAGCCCAATAGTGCTGGGGTGCTCTCTGGAGCCTTGAACCAGGTTTCAGTTACCGCATAGATGTCGACGTTCTCCATACTGAGGAGTGCTTCGAGCACGTTCATTTTGAGATTTAAACTCCTGGTACTGAGTAGCATAACCCTCAGTTTTTTGTTAATTGTGCTGTTTACGGAGGTGGGTTTGACTTTTGAGCCTTGCCTAAAGGCACTATGGGGCAACAAGAGCCTTGGCCAGTATTAGAAAGCCTAGGGGGTGACAGGTGCAAGCCATCCCTTGTGAAGCAACGTGGCTTGTCGAGCATGTTGTCCCAGGCTGACAGATACTGGATCCCCTTTGAATGACACCAGAAGCTTAGTCAATTGTTGAAACTGATAATTGTTTCTTTATACTGAGGTATCATTCTTGATGAGGGCAGGATGCTACTCAGGGTCAGGGTCATACCAGCCTGGGCTACATGATCAGAGAGCTCTTCCATGTCTCTTTTCATGTAGTCCAGGGAGATATGTCTCAGGTCATTCACACCAACATGAACAATGACAGAGTCATATTTGTACTTGTTCTGGAGTGACCTGAGTGCTTGTGTTATGTGGTGGATTCTAGCTCCCGACAGGCACCTAATAGTAACCTTCTGCTTGTCCAGCCTAGTGAGTGGGACGTCAGTGTGCCTAACTATAGAGTTATCTATTACTAGTGTGTTAGGAATGTTATTTTGTCTTAAGGGCTGTGATTGTGCAGCACACTGATTTTGTGTTTTATGTGTTGTCTGGTTTGCGACGAGGTTGTTTGGGTGTCTGCTTTGGAGGTCTCTGATGCTTTTGCAGGTTTTTATTTAGAGCCTCCAAGTATGATTTTGTGTATTTATGTGTATTTTTTGCCAGTGCTGGTTTAGTAGGTCTGTGTCTGGCTGGAGGTGTGGTGCAAGTGTTAACCTTCTCCTCTTGACTGTCTGTTCCAGTCGGATGGACACAGCTTAGCCTCCAGTTTGGCCGTATAATTGCATCTCTCGCATATGTTAGTGTTTTGTGGTAGGAGGAGAGGGTTGTCTCTGTACATGAGGCAGTTGTAGCATTGCCTCAGGATACTCAGATTCACCAGTTGGACCGGAGAGTACACCTGAAATTGCCCTTTGGTCATGCCTGAATAGTCGGGTGAGCTGCTTAGTCGCTTGGTTGGTGAGGGGTGAATAAAGAGCCTTGCCCTGCTGGGCAATCAAGTGTCAGGCTATATTAGTGCTTGCTATTAGGTCTGAGCAAGTGCTGGGCTGTAGGATGCTTTTTGAGTGCTTATGTTGAGAGTTAAACTAGTTTCAAGGGAAAAACTGAAGAGGAGACTTGGTGGAGCCTGGAATAATTTAACCCTAGATAACCGGCACTGCCCAGCGCACAAAACCATGCAAACACGGTTCTTCTTTCGGCTTTTTCTGGTTAGGGGTCGCCACAGTGGATAACCTGTCCGCTCATGATTGGCAGTGGAGATTTACGATGTCAAGTTGCCAGCCCGGCGCCCAACCTTCCATAAAAGACACCGAGATTTCTATATAATAATGTCATATAATTGTTAATATTCCTTATTGTAAATTATTTTGACTAATCACAACGTAATTTTATTTCTTTTTTTAAATATCTAGCTCATTGCATGTGCAAAAATCACAAGGAAATATATTCAATTATAAATGTATTCTTTTAAGAATAAGATTTTATGAAATGAAATTAAATTTAAGGTTCTCTTTCCCACTATAGATCTGGTTTAGGAGAATTTCAGTGTCAGTACCTTTAATGTAATCTTCTTCTAAGGGAGTACCTGTTTGTGAATGTGCTTAATGTGACAACTTTCTGATGTTTTACTAGATAGCTTTTTGCTAAGTGATAGCTGCTTCCACTGATGCCATACTCACTTAACCTCCGCACATGCTGCTATATATAAAGATTTACACTAGTGCTAGATTCCTGAATGACTAATATTTAACTGCATTGAGGTACAAAATACTAGATTCTGGTTGCTTTCCACTCTGACCACGTGTTTGACACCCTTACTCAATTTAGCCTTTTGCCAACCACTCTGAGAGCATTTGGAATGGATTCTGAGGACCATCTGATGAACAGAGAACATTTAAATTAACCCATAAGTGCAACTGGAACTAGCTCTGAATAATTTACACTTTATGCACTACTATGCTCATGGTACAGTGGCTTTTTCTATTAAATAATTTAGTTGATGGGTTGAACACTCTTTGTTTGAATACTGCACTTTTGAACATGTTTTAAACACACTGAAGTCCTAGCACCCCACTACTCTGTCTAGATGACTGAATGCTATTTCTGTGCCTGGTGTTTTACTATAGTTCTCCTTTTTAACAGCCTACAGTGCTATCCATGTTAACTGGTGCCATTTCTGCTAACAGGTTTTAAAAGTAGTGGGAATTCATTCTTGCTTTAAATGCTTGGACAGCCAAATTGTTGGGAGCTTTGCATGCTACTATGGTAGCAATGCACTGACTCAAATCACCTTCCTCATTTTTTGTTAACGTTCATGGCAATTAATTTTAAATAAAAAATAAATGGATAAATTTACATCAGTTCTGCTGCCAGCATAATACACAACCCACTACTCTATGTGATGTGGCGCTATTTCTGATAGCAGATTTAGATGTAGCAGGAGACATTTCATTCTCCAAAGGTTTGGAAAGTTGTTCATTTGGCTATAACAATACAACGTTTACTTAAAAGCATTTTGAAACTATTATTCCAATCAACCTTAAAGTAGTTTTACATTTCTTACAGTTGTAAAATTGGCAAGAGAAATATTTATGCATAAGTTAAAATCTTTTAACCCCCATTTCTCCTTTTTGTTTTGTATTCTCTTTTCCTTCGCAGGTTGTAGTTACTTGTCCAGTTTTTAATAAAGCTTAGGAAGGCTTAGCATTACCACTGCACCACAGACTGCCCTGCTGTATTAACACAGCCCAACTAACCCAGACATACTGCAAAAAGGCATCAGAGATTGATTAAGAGCCTCTGCCTGTCTCCAATGTAAGGCTAGCACAATTCTTTATTTCATAGCATTAGCCCAGATGCTAGTTTTGTGGAGTCTGTCACCAAATTGAAAAGACCGGTAATCGAATGGCATTTACATTGAAAATGCCATTTATTGAAGTTGCTCTTGTGGGGGGTTGTGGGTGGATCTGAGCTCGCACTATAGTGAGGAAAGGGCAAATTTTCTGATTTTCACTGTACTGCAGTCTCACAATAAACACCTCACTGAACGGCAGTTTGATGTGAAATGCCATTCAATTACCAGTCTTTTCGATTTGGTGATATGGACCCAGTTTTGTGTACCACTCTGCTGCGTGGACTTGGGTTTCTGATACATTTTCCCTACCTCTACTCCTTTTCCAAAGTGATCTATAGGCTAATGGTCTTCCTATAGACTGTTACTCAGTAGCTACATTTTTGAAAAGGGCTAATCTCAGGATCCTACTTTTCCTACCTCTGATACTTTTTATGTTTAATTTTACTGACCACAGTTGATTGGTTAAACATAGCATTCACCTTTTATTACAACTTGACAACAGATGAGTTTTTATTAGAGTCGCAGTGACTAACTCATGGTCATTCCCCCTAACTTTGCTGCAGCTCCATAATGCTAGCCAATCAACCTACCTTTCGGACTCTTTGTTTTTTTGTTTTTTTTAATGTTTCCATGGATAGTGATTGTCCTGAGGTGGGCTGGGACTTCCAGTTTCACAAACATGGGATAACAGTTTTTTTTTTTGACAAAGCCAATGTCCTATGACTAACCTGTTCTTCACAGCCTCACTATACTCATCTGTGCTATGCTCTCCTTCCCTACTCCAATCTCATCTCCACTCGATCTGATTTACTTTACACATAATCAGCATACCCCCTTCATATCACCCCCAATCAATGCTTACAACTTGTATAGCTTCACCTGCAGCCAGATCTAATTACATCACCCATATTACATTTCCCCCTCAACTTTTCCATTACCATATCAATTTATATCACTTCTTCTCCTCTATCCATTTGAAATCTTTTCACACACTGCTGCCCCTTTATCGCATTACCTTATTAGGATGTTTTCTACTTCTGTTCACAGCTAATATGAACCCCTTATTATTCTTCACTTTGTTACTCTCACATCTGTAATTAAACTTCTGTTTATGTCAAACAACACAACCATCCCACAAAGCATCACTCCAGGACCTGCATCCACTGAATCCTTCCAAATCATAATTCCTTCATGATGGACTAACTACCAAATATTCCTTGTCCTACTGACAAAGTTCACCTATTGTCACAGAATTAAAATTATCAGAAAAAACTACACCAGTCGTAATAAGCCCAGGTCTCAATATATTTCTTATGATTTATATTTATATCACTTTACTTCAAGATGGGTCATATAGAACTCAGTCCTGGACCATATTAACACCCACTCTAAGTAGCTCTCATTTCAGCTACTTGTCCATAGACAGTTTCACTGCATGCAGTCTTAATAGTAAATGGCCTCAGTTTGAACTGTGGGCTACTAAGCATAAGCTCAGCCTAATCACCATCACTGAAACATGGGTTAAGCTGCTACTGCCAAATTCTATGCACATGTGACTAGCTGCATAGATGCATCTGTCTTCCTCCAAAGTAAACACAACGCCAAATTCAAAAATAAACTGCTTTGGTAGAACCTAAATTTAAACAGGCTCTATAAAAAATCTCATTCCAAGTAAAAATAAATGTAACTTTCAAAATGCAAAAAAAAAAAAACTCTTGCTAAACTTAAGAGGGAGCTCCATACCCTGATCAAATCAACCAAAGCCAGGTATACAGTAAAACTAGCTCCCGGTCAAAGAACAACCAGAAAGTCTTCTTTAACTATGTTACAATCCTTAGAAATAATGCCCAGAACAGTGCAAAGCTAATGGTAAATGACATGACATATTCAGACCCAGAGGACATAATCTATCATTGGATAAATTTAGCTCTAACTTCACCCCACCTCCCCTCATATGTTCACAGATTTCATGCACACATCTACACCCCCTCTCAAATCTCCCATGAACAAGTCCTCAAAGCATCATCAAAGGCCAAGGGCACTGCTTCTATTGGATCAGAAGCATATCAGGCTGCTTACTGGCCAGCCTGTCTCAAGACATGTCAGACCCCCGACAGAGACTACTCAATGTTACCCTGCAAACAGGATTTGTGCTGAACAAATGCAGGACATCAGCTGACATCCTCTTACAAAAAGGTTGGGTGGCAATAGACCTGGGAAATTATAGATACATAAGTCTGACCAGCCTCATCTGTAAGGTTAAGGAAAGGATCATTATGGAATTAATAAATAAGGACACAGGCAACCTGCAAACTCTTGACCTAGTCTATTTCACTCTTTTTAACAGCACATCCTCCCTAATTAACCTGGTTGACTTCTTCAAGAATGTTACTGAAGCTATGGATGAGAGCAAATCAGTATGCACTGCATATTTAAACCGTAGAAAGGTGTTCATCACCTTCCCACACTCAGGTATCATAGATAGTCAATTCCAACTAAATGTTAATCTTAATCCCTATGTAACACTTTGGATAGCAAACTGGCTCACAAATAGAACCCGGGAAATTAGGGTAGGCTGCTATACCTCCTGCAAAAGACCTGTCACTAGTAGTGACCCCAGGGTTCAGTCCTTGGGCCACTCCTCTTTATTGTTTGCTTCTTGGTGGTAAAGCATCTGTTAAGGTTCACCAAGGGTGCAGATGACTATAAACTTGTTGCCAAGGTCATCCAAGAAGAAACTTCCCAAACCAATTGCTGGTGTGAAAACCATAGAATAAAACTAAATGCCAAGGAATGCACAATAAATTCCTTTACCAAGCAAGACATCCATTGCAACTATGACATGTGCAGCACACCCCTGAAAACTGATCTAATGCTTATAAACCTGAACACCTGCAAGTAGAGAACAAACTGTCCTTTGATCACCATCACTATTGCATGAAAGTGATTTTTCATTCCACAGCTTTTTGCTTCGGATATGATGTCCAGGTCTAGGAATATGGCCATTTCACTGTATTCCAAACTCATCAGGCCAGTCATTGAGTTTAATGCCCCCTTCAGTATATACCTATCCATGCATTTGACACAACATGAATGCCCACAATGTTTACTTACTAAGAAAATCAGGAGTCTAAATCATAAAAACTATGCAGACCATTTCAAATACTTGTCTCTCTTATTGGTGTCATAGATGCCTAGTGCACAGAGCCTCAGCAGACACTAGCATGTCAGATCTACTGCACATTCTCAAGTCCAATGGGGGCAGAAACACCCTCTCGAGAAATGTAACTCTCTTTTTGTTAAATAAATAGAACATGTTGGAGAGATAGATATGTATCACAAAGAAACCATCCTCTCCACATAAAGCAAAGTACTCCTCTTACACTATTCAAATGTAATTTGAGCAAATGGAAGGGTAACCACAAATTCACCCCCTAGTTTAATACCCTTGTCCCTCATGGATAGGAGCGACATGTAAATGTTCTGTTCATCCCTGGGTTACTCATACCTAAACATGGAAATATGCACCAGGCTTCTAAAGATCAGCATGAATCAATAGCATAGTAATTACCAATAAGCCTACTGTAACAACAGATTTGGACAGAAATCTGCAGGTGAGGCCATTATTCTGATAAATGAATTACCCTCAACCCCAAGTTTATAGCTACTTCCAGCTCCCAGTGTGACAAATATCCCAAATGGCTTTTATTGCAACTACTGTAAGGATCTAAGCCTTAACTATTCATTGCAGCAATTTATATTTCACCTTCTACCAACATTTTCACTATTTAAACTATTCTTGTCACACTTTCCAACCATTCTCACTCTAAAAGAAAACTTAATTCTCAGTGACAAGGATAAAAAATATACTCAGTGAAGGCAAAATGCAAAAATTGAGCAAAAAAGCAATATATTTCAAAATTTATTGAAAACAAAAATCTGGCATCTCATCATTTGACCTTCTTGAGGGTATTACGAAAAATCTTTAAATAATATAAATCATTTCACCTAATCAGCCAGTTAGAATAATTAAGCCAATCCAAATCACATGCAAACAACCCCATCACTAATGAAAAAGAAAGGGAAAACTGCATTTTCAGAGAGAAACTGCATTAAATATACTGAAAAATGATTTTGTTATCCCCTTGGAATAAAGTATTAAAGCCCTGACCACTAGCTAGACAGCATAAGATCACGTAACTAGTCTGACCAATATCAGCTTGCTCATGTCTGAGGAAGGAAGGCAGATTAACCTGGTGCATTCGTTTTTAGTAGAGGCATAGGTCAGATATAGCAGATATACAGGTCACAGCATATAGCTGGGAATAACAAGCATGGAATTGGTCAGTGGTCAGTGAATACACAGAACGGGCATGTGTCACATGCCTGAACTGTATGCCTCTTCTCCCTCAGCTGCATATATATGAGCTCCACTAGCTAGCTCTGGACTAAAAGAAAGAGCTGGGACTACTGGGCACTTTCTACAGACTGGAGACAGTTTATAGCCATCCAGAAAAATGGATGGCTTTAGTCTTGAAGGGTTAATCCAGACCCCTAGGATGTTGGGACAAGGGTAACCCTGGCAAGTGAAAAAAAACTACAAAATAATGGGGTAGGGGAGACCATACACCATGCATGACTATTGAATGATGACTCCTATGGTCATCTGTCGACCCACTTGGAAATTAATGAGTTCAGGTTAGAAGGAGGGAGTTGATGGCTGGAAGACACAGGAAGGAAAAAGCATAAAATACCCTCAAATTTATTGTATTTAGCAGACTAAATGTTCCATTATAAATTCAGATGCAAATCATATGATTATAACATGTCATTCTTTAGCATATATCTTGTTTCAGAAACAAGTAACTGATGTCTTCTTCTGTCGGCTTCCTTCATTTTCCTCTGCTGGTATGCCTTTTCTAACATTTTAATCATTTCTGTATATGCTCATCTGACTGTTTTATACTGCTTGTTATATATGTGGTTATTCAACATGCTTCTTGCTGGCATATTTTTTTCACTAGTGACTGTTGTTTTAGTATTTTGCAGCTCAAGTTATAGTATTGTTTCAGCTATTATGCACTGGTTTTAATTTTGTCAGATTGTCATGAGGGAGACATTTCAATGCCATTGCTGTGATTTATTTTTTATTGTTTTATACAAACCTGCTGACATTTGTATTTATATGCACTTCTGTACATGCATTGCTACATACATTCTGTGTTTTGTATTTAGATGCATTCACAATTGGTTACTGCATTCAATCTTACTTCTAACAATTGTTTGCTATGTTTCTGTCTTTCTCTCAAATGCATATTAGCACTTTATAAATGTCTACCAAACGAAGTCCTTCTCTCCACATTCATTTTTCCAGGTGTTTCTTTTGCAACTCTACAACAAGCTCTCACATAGACTAATATAAAGACACCCTTCCTGCTCCCTACTGCACAAACAGCTACTTTTAAAGGCATGTAATTTATGTATAGTTACATGGTTATTTATCTCTTATTAGAATCAGAAAATTATACCCTTAACATCTTTTGCCTGTAATTTCCAGGAAATTGTGAGAAGCTCAGACAATGAAATGCTACTGTTCACGTAGCTAAGTGAAACGCAGTGGCTAATGCTTCCAAAATAGATGTAATCCCCAAAGTTTATTTTTCCTTTTTTTATATATATATACCTACAGGAAGACTTATTTATTTATTTATTTAACATTTGTTGACCAGGAAAGTCTGACTAGGACAGAGCCTATTTTCAGCAGAGGCCCAGGGAGAAACGTTCCAGACAATTGTCTTTGGAATCATTGATCACTAATCATTTACTACCAGTTATATATTTACAGGGCTCGATTTTTTAAATGTATTAATCAACTAAGTTTACTTACCACTTTCTACAGTTATCTTCCTGGTCAACACGCTCCCCACACTTTCTTGCTTACACTATTATGTGTCCATTCTATTTACACCAGTGAAAATGCATCTCTTTTTTGATTTCACTACAATTGTTTTTCATACTAACTTCTACAGCTTACCCAGACCAGCGATTTGGGAACTCAGTATGTGATTATGCAAAATGATAGTCTCCCATAAAAACAGCTATGCTCCACTCCCACCCCCAACTCTCCAGTCACTGCCGCTTCATTTCATTTAAAGTCTTTTATTGTGTCCCACTGCTTCCTCCACATCACCACCTCTTGAAGCAAAAGTTTCTCCTACTACCCAGTGACTCATCCATGCACTTCAAATCTATAACTAAACATCAACAACCTATATTATATCCTCACACTTTTGAAACTTCTGACACCTCCAGCATACACACGTTACCAAAATATAAAAAACATGCCCACAGCCTCTATTGCATCACCCATTAGATAAAAACTGTTTACGCCTGCTATACTCACCCCCTTCCTGCTATGTTCACATCATGTTGCTTCTTACTGTCACCCTTCCTTACCAATTCTATAATACAAGACAAACTACCCCAACACCCAGCAATTCACATCCATCTCCCCATCCTTATAGATTGAAAATGACATGTAGCCAAAAAACTTTATCTGCCTATGCCTAGAAAGCACTTTAACATATTTCCAAATCACAATACAATACATCTAAAATTAATATTCTACAAAACGTACTCTAAAAAAATTGTTCATCTCAATAAAACTGTCCTTCTAACTTCCATCCAACTACAACCCAACCCTTCAAATAGCATGTGATGCACACCCCAGTCAAGGGCCCTCCTATGTATCCACCAATCCTTCTCCTCTCCCCAAACTAGGTATATCTCCACAATCCTTTCTTACATCAAGTCCACACTTTCTTTTGTTAATTTTAATATCCTTAGTTCCATACCTGGGTTACTACCCACAGCCCACATGTAATTTATGTAACAGAAACAAGGCATTAATCTCACAACCAAGACAATACATTTCTACCACCATGTTAAAACAGGAACTGACCATACAAATAAAAGTGGAGGAGGCATGTCATCAACCTACTGATATAAAATAAATATCTCTCCTTACTCAAATGAGTTGCACATTTCTGTAATGTAGAAATTGTAACCACTCACTCAAAAATCAACCAAACCAAATAAATGTGTCTCATTTCTGTTTACATCCCTCCCAACAATACCTCTGTCATTGAGGTCACCCTTTCCTGGATATCACCTAAAATCAAATAGAAAACTATCATACTTGATAATTTTAACATTGGCTGGAATACATTCAGTCATGACTCCCCCCACAATGTCAATCATCCTATTTGTTTTCAAACATAAGTCAATTTGCACACCAGATTCACTAAATCCACAAACAAATTTATTACCTTTGACTGAATGCTAAATAATAATCCAGACAAGCTACCAGAAATGGGAACCCTCTTTGATACCCTAAGTGATCACCATCCCACTTTTATCATCCAGAAATGCACCAATAAACACAAGGCTTTGCAACATAAGAAATATAAATAACGTCAACACCAATACATTCATCTCCGTTCTATCACAAATTAATTGACCTATACTCAAATATCTTCCATTCATTCAAGCAGTTCAACCATTCAATTACATATTTCTTTAACTTTCTTAACTCCTATTCCTCAATAAGAAAAAAAGAATCCTAGCCAATACAGCCCACTTGGTTAAAATTTGAAACAAAACATGTAATGAGCCAAAGAGACAAAGTCTAAAAAATGTAACACACAAAAAAATAATCAGGCCACATTTCATTTTATAAGTATCTCCACAATCATTTTAAAAATCTCATCCTAGCAAACAAAATAAATAATTATTTTTTTTCAAGAATCCCACATCAGTCCCAAGTCTTTCTTGGCTTCTATTAACAAACTCCTAGAACAAGGAAAAACCTACCAACGCAATTTATTCTCATCTCTTACCTCTCAAGACAAAGCCTGTCAGTCTAAATTCCATTTCATAAATCCTGCCCCAGTTCAAACACAAAATCTTCCCCAGCAAATCCATCCCCCACCCCACCTGGTGTAACTAATCCTCCCCTCTTTACATTGCAGCCAGTACTAACTAAATCTTTAAAAACTCGTTGCTAGTCCTTAGCCTTCCACATTGTCCCCCAGTACTCTTCCTGAGTACCTCAAGGTTTCTGTTAAACCAGTTCCATATCCAATATCTATAATCAACTTTTCAATAGTTGACTCTATATTTCCCAAACTATGAAAACAATCCTTCATTCTCCCCCTGTAGAAAGGTGGAAACTCCACAGATATGTCATATTTCCAGCCTGTCACCATCCTATTATCCCTTTCTAAAATCTTAGAAAAGTGTAACTATAACCAAGTACTACAGTTTCTCCAATCTAACAACAGTCTCTCCTCTACTCAACGTGGATTGTGTCCCTATCACAGAACAACTACTGCACTCTTATCCTATTGTAACACTGTCTATCAGGGAAGAAATAAAAACAAATTAATCTCATCTATTTTGCTACATCTCTCCAAGACATTTGATACTGTCTTCCATCACAAATTAGTTCACACACTTTCTTTTTTAAGCTTTTGTACTACAGTACACAACTGGTTTCCTAGTTACCTCTCTAACCACATGCAAGCAGTAAAATGGCACTCATTCAGCTCCAGCTACTTGCCTATAACTACTGATGTTTCACAAGAATGTATTCTTGGCTCCATGCTATTTAATCTATTTCTAAACAATTTCAATTCTAGCAAAGTACATGCTACTATTATCCAATATCTGATGATGCTACTTTCATCTGCACTGCTTCTTTATTAAGCGCACTGCAAACTAATCTTTCACCTTCATCAAAACATCTGTCTCTCTTTCTCTCTCTCTCTACTCCACCTAGCTCTAAATCCTAACAAAACTAAATTGTTTTTTATACCCAAGTCTCATGAAGAGAATAAGCACAAATTCAAAGTCATCACCTCACAAAACATTCATCTGGAAGTTGTTAGGATTCACCATAGGTCATCAACTAAAATTTGAAATCCCCATAACAAACATAATAAAAAAATCAAAAATTAAGACTTCTGAACAGATCCTCTAATTTTCTTACTCTTCAATTTTGTATAAACATAGCTAACATGTTCCTTCTTTCTTCTGTAGTTTATGGTTCCCCAGTTCTTATAAATGTTAACACAGTTTTAATGAGAAATCTTTAACAATGCTATACTAAAACTGTTACTAAGATGCCAAATTTAACCCACCACTGCTTCGCACTCAAAAAATTACATTGGCTTGAATTCATAAACCTTATGCCACTCACAGTTAAAACATATTCATGATTTTCTCCACTCATACGATAAATGCCCCTCCCTGAATTCTTTACTTCAGTGGCACTTTCTTCCAGATCTCTTCACTCTGTAGATACAAATCTGCTTTCATTAAAAAAGCTTGCAATTCTTTCAGTGATTCCTTATACTCAACCTACATATCTAAAAAGTGGAATTCTTTCCCATTAACTTTAAGATAAATAACACCCCCTAATAGTATCTTGTATAATTTAAAAGAATACATACTCATCTCCTAGATTTGTAATTGCCTCTGCGCACCTGGCTAAATTCACCTCCAAAATATTATCCCAAACCCTACCACTTAAATACCTATACTGCATTAGCTCATGCCCGCTACTTATGTTATTACAAACCACTTCTCCTTTATTTCCCAAACTCCTCAGTACCCCTAAAAAAATAAAAGAACTGCTATGTAGAGGCAACAACCACCTCATTTATTAAAATTGTTTATCACTTTCATCCACACTATCATAGGACCTCATCACAAAAACGTTCATTAATCAATCAAGTTATTTAAATATTTCCTCACACCTATATGACATCAAAAATCCAGTCTGATTGTTCCAGCAAGAATACTCTGACAACGCACCCTTAAAATACCTTAAAATGTTAAATATCTACAAGCATTTATGTTTTTAACTCGTACACAAGTTTAATGAAAAGCAAAATAATATATTATTTTGCTTTTAACTCGTATACAAGTTTAATGAAATCCAAAATAATGTAATATAATGTACATACACTTTACATATCACAGTTTTATCCTTTTTTTCAAGCAAATTCTGAATCAAATTCTACAAAAACCTGGGCTAACTGTAGAAAACACATATGAACAGAGTTATGAAAAATAAAAAATATAAAATAAAAAATAAAACATGAAAAAATAGGTAAGAAAATGCCCTGTCTCCATATTATGTATTCAAATATCTTAGCTTTAAGACACTTACAATTGAAAGATATCCATTAAGGCTAGGGAAGTTGTTCACAGATAGCCTAAGATGCCATTTCAATTCTTGCACCTCCAACTTTTCCTTCCAGGGTCTTCCTGGTATATTAGATCCACCTTATCCAAAACACAAAATCTAAAAAAAAAATTATCCTTATGAACATTAATACATTTAAAAAGAGTGTTGTATACATTACCATGTTCACATCATTCATATGTACATATAACCTTTCCTTCAGGGTTCTTTCTATTTTCCCTATATAGAACCCAGGCATTTTTGACATAAAGCCAGGTATACAAGGCCTTAAAATTACAGTTATGGTGCATATTGATTCTAATATTCCCCATGCTACCTAAACGTACAGTACTATATGCTTACCTTGACTATATTAACTGCAGTTGTAAGTCTGTAGTTTACCATGTGAAGAACTAGTGATAAATTCATGGGCCTCTATTAAATTCTTAAAATTCCTATCTTTTCTCTATATAATAATGGGTCTAGGATGCATGGTATCAAATTGGCAACCACTAACCCAAAATGAATTCCAATTACTAAGCATAACATTCAGTAGTAGTCTTTTATTCTAGTCATATGACATTACAATTGCATAGCTGATTGATAGCCAGTATTAGTAATGACATTTTTACCCCCCCCCCCAAAATGAGGGTGAACCTGCCCTCCTTCGTTTTACGCTGACCTCATTCATCAGTTTTTTTACTAATTCAGGAGGATAACCCCTTCTAAACAGCATCTCGTAAAGTTTAATACTCTCCACATAAAAGGTATCATTGTTCGAGACCATACAAGCCAAAAGCACAAGTTGCCATTTAACCAACACTCTTTTCTAATGCAGGGGATGAGAGCTAGAAAATGTAACAGGGTATTAAAGGAAGTGGGCTTTCTTTAAATATTAGAAATAACTTTCCGATTTTCCATATCTTTTGTAATCAGGACATCACTACTATAATAGGCGAAAATCCAAAATGATGTAGTCTGATTAATGTATCAAATAAATTCATCCAATTTGCCTTTGCAGTCTTTCCAAAAAAAACAAATATCATCCAGAAATGAATATATAATAGCCAAGACTGACAGAACTCAGAATTAAACATATATTTAGTTTGCCACTGAGCAATAACTCTATTAGCATAAATCAGGTCATAGGCCAAACCCATGGCAACCTCTTTGACTTGGTGGTAATAAGTACCTTCAAAGAATAACTAGCTATTGGTCAAAATTAATTCCATAAATCCAAAAAACTAATTTAATTTCTTCATGGTTTAAATTGGATCTTTTCCACCAAAATTAATTAAACCATTCAATCCCAGTTTCATGGCAGATGGCAGAATAAAAGTTCTTTACATCAATCCTTACAAAAATCACCTGTTCAGAAAAAAAAATTCTAATTAATCTTGGCTAAAAATCTCAGGAATCCCTTAAATATATATGAGATGTTCTTTGAAACAGTCACCAAGGCCATTGATGAGGGAAAGGCAGTCCATACAGCCTACCTTGACCTTGCAAAGGCTTTCGACACAATACCCCACTCGGGTATTGTAGAAAAACTTACCAGCTTAAATGTAAACCCATATGACACAAGATGGGTTGCAAACTGGCTTAAGGACAGAACCCACAGGGTTAGAGTTGCTGCCGCTATGTCAGACTCCAAGCCAGTCACAAGTGGTGTTCCACAGGGCTCGGTCCTTGGCCCCCTATTGTTCGGCATCTACTTCTCAGAAGTACAGGCCAACATGGGAGGACTTTGGCTGACAAAGTTTGCAGACGACTGCAAACTGGGCGCCATAGTGGAAAGTGCATCGGACACGGATATCCTTCATAAGGGACTCACGGAAACAGATAGCTGGTGCCAGAGCCATGGCCTGAAGTTAAACGCCAAAAAATGTATAGTCATACCCTTCGGGAAAAACAAGGTAACCCCAAGCTACCATATAGGTGGCAATCCACTAAGCACAGAAGAGGTTATCAGGGACCTGGGGACCCAGGTTGACAGTGGCCTTTCTTTTGACACTCACGTTGCTAAAGTGGTTAGAAAGACCTTCTACATTGCCCACCTGATCATGAAGGGATTCACATCCAGATCTAGTGAGGTCATTTTTCCCCTGTACTCTTCACTTATCAGACCAATGATCGAGTACAATGCCCCATTCGGGATATATCTCACCCGACATCTGCAGCAATTGGAGAGACCCCAAAAGTTCCTCACCAAAAGGATAAAGGGACTCCAAAATCTGTCATATGCTGCCAGATTGAAGAAACTCCAGCTCTATTCAGTCGCATACCATCTGCTCAGAGGTGACATGTGCCTGACATACAAAGCCATGTCCAACCCGGAATTAATGGACATGCTCCACCTCAAAAAATCCAAATCCACCAAAACCACTAAAGCAAGCGACTTAAACCTTAGCACGGATATAAATAGGACGTGCTGGAGGGATAGATTTATCACTCAGAGACTCCCTATGCTGTGGAATAAAATCCCGGTCCATGTGAGGCAGAGCACCTCGCTGGCTCTGTTCAAGAGAAATCTTGACCTGTGGATGGGAGATCGTAGGTTTACCCCGGGAATCATCTCTGTGTCACTGCTGGACAGAGGCACAACAAACTAATGGGTACAGTATTTTTTCATATAAGGGGTGGCGTAAGCCACAAAACTTTGGGCTAGGCTTATAAATGCCTTAGAGCAGATAGCCTAGTATAAACTTATGAACCTATGAACCTATGTTCTCAAACTCACCTTTAAGTATAAAAGCAATAAATTTAGCCATTGTAATAGTTTTAGATCTCATCCCCCATCCATTATAAGTCAAAGAGGAGGATTGTGTAGATCCTTATGGATCTTAGGGATCCTAAAAACTGAGGGAAAGACAGGTTGGTTAACATTTAAATAATGCATTATCAATTTCCCTTGCATAAATAAATCATATAACCTGGTATTTTATTCTTGGCCACAAGTTACTATAATTCCTGGCAGGCACTGGAGTGGTTCAGTGATGAATATGAAGCTAATAGGAATGAAAACCTTCTTATCCAAATAAGAAATCATGGTATTTTCCAAAAAAGAATGACCTGATAAGTATGGAGTGAGCACCTACCTTATATGGTGGATTTCAAATATCTTAGGAAAACAGACCAAAAGAATCAACACTCTGCTCTTAACAAGTCAATATTCAATAAGGGAAATTAACTTACAAGTGGAGCCTGGTTAGAAGAAGAGTGCATATTCTGAAACTACGTCCATTTACTGAGACTGGAATCTTTTACTCTAGTGACCATTTCCTTTTCTATTGCTAATAATGTCTATTTAAATTTGTGGTTTGTGAGCAGGAAAATAAATTAAAATTAGAAACAAAAATAACAGAACTAATGCAAGTAACTGCAGCAACAGTAGCTAGAAGGAACTGCCATTTTCCCTTCTCTTCATTAACCACTGCTTTGTGCTGCTACGATAGAGAGTGGAGGAAAAAAATCAACACTAAAGCAATTAATTCCTGTAGCAGCTATAATCACCAGCCCCCCTCTTGCTCAGAGTCTGCCTGTAATGCCACATTGTCTGCATAAAGCAGCTTTGTTGCTCTGTCCCTTCCAACCTTTTTACTGATGTAGTCCATCACCAGTATGAACAGTAGTGGGCTCACAGCTGAAACCTGTTGCACAACCACCCACCCCTTCTGCGAACCCCTCTGTGAGATTGAACATTGTTCATAACTGAGTTATTGGCTCATTGTATATAACCTGCACTAATTCTACCAATATTTCTAGGACTTTGAACCACCACAGGACTCACAGGAATGCCCAAATCATCATTCTTAGGACTTTGTCACATGTTTTCCACCAAGTCTAAGAATGCCCAGATGTGCTCTTTCCTCATTTCTAGCTTATTCTCAACTTTCTCACTGTAAACATTAAGCTGGGTGTACTGTGTCATGATCTGAATCTGAACAGCTTATCTCCCATTTTACTTTCTACAACTTTGCATATTCATTTATCATTCACCAGCTCCAGAACTTTCATGCAGCAGTGTGGTATGAATTTGGTGTTTCTGTACTACCCACATTTGTGGAAGTCCCCTTTGTTCTTGCCAACTGGCACTAGTATGCTTATTCTCCAGTCATGTGGGATGCACCTTTCTCTCCATACTGATATGAGAACCCTTATAAGCCATTTCTCCCCTATCTCATCCAAACATTTGATCATATTTGCTGGCACCTTATCTGAGCCTGCTGCTTTCCTTGACTTCATTTTCCTTAGTGCTGCTCTTATTTCTTCTAGGGTGGGCTCCTTCTCTTTTTTTTATCATAGGCTGTGTCTGGGACAGTACAGATTTTGTGGAGTTTTCTTCATTTATAAGCTGATGAAAGTACTCCTTCCATCTGCATTTGATTTCCTTTGGCCTGGTCAGCCAGATGTTGCTGGCGTCCCATACGAAGGGTGTCTGTCTATCTTCGTTATCTTCCTGTCTTTGCCTTTCAGCCTGATAGACTTTCTTTGTGCCATATACTGAGTCACTTTCCAGAAGCAGGTATAGTGCCTCTAATGTCTTGTTCTTTGCTATTACTACTTCTCTCTTAGCCTCTTTGTTAGCCAACCAGTATTCCTTCTTTGTGTGGTCTATCTTCTCTATCTCCAACTTTTTCTTGCACTCCTTCTTTCTTTTGGTGACTTACTGGGCTTCTGGATTCGACCACCAGCCTTCCTTAGGTACCTTATTTCCATATCTGACTCAGCCACAACCCTGTTCTGGAGTCTTCACCCATGCTGTTTTGAGGTGCTGCCATTCTTCTTCAATCTCACCTGTTTCCTCCTGTTCCTGATATACTAGAGCCCTGATTAAGTCATTGACCTCTTGTATTTTTTCTCTAATCAACTTCCAGGTCTTCAGCCTAGTCTCTGTTGATCTTAGATTCTACTGGTGACTACTGCTTGCAGCTGATTGTGGCAACCAGTGGTTTATGCGGTGGGCCAACTATTTCAATAGGGATGACTTTGCAGTTGCTGATTCTATCCCAGTGCCCTTTCCTCACTAGGAAGACATTTACCAGAGTTGCATGTTGACCACTCTTCTATGTGATCTTGTGACCATCTCTCTTGCTGATGGCCATTATTAAACCATTTGCCAGGCAGAAGTCTAGAATGGCTTCTCCTTCTTGATTCCTGTTGCCCCACTCATGTGGACCCTGGCAGCCCTAATATCCTGTTCTGTCTGTCCTGATATGAGCATTCATGTCATCCAGTATCGGCACTAATTCATCTTCTTCTGCTTTATCTTGTAGGTCCTGCAACTGCTGTCTGAATGCCCTCTTTTCTTCACTATCACAACCCTACTGTACGGCATAGGCTGACATTGTGAAAAGTACTCTACCCTTACACTGAAGTCTAATTGCCAAGAGTCACTCACTAATCCTGATGACATTCCTTACTGTCTTCTGAAGGCTCTTCCTCACCACAATTCCCACATTATTTCTACTTTGTCCTACTCCTGTGTGGTTTCTGTCTTGTCTCCTAGATACATAGGATGTCCAACCTCCTCCTTACCATCATGTCATCCACTTCCAAGCTGCATCCTGTCAGTCAACCTACACTGAGTATAGCAATTCTTAGTTCATGTTTGGCAAGTTGATTGGGTTTAATCCAGCTTTCACTCAACCTAGCTTTCCCAGGAACTTCCAAGATGGCTGCATACTGACCAACAGTTTAATTTCATCTCTCCCAGTGTGAAAAAAGAAACCAAGAGATAAAGGCCAGTAGCTCTGCCAGTTTTAGTAAATTCAATTGCTGTCTAGAAAGTACATTGCCTGACTTCCAGCAAAGAAGAAATTCAGAAAGCATGAAGGAAAATCAATTAGAAAGAGTGAAGAGAAAACACTAACTGGGAAGAATCCTGCAGCTGCTCAGCAAAAAGCAGTTCAAGCTCCAACTTTAGTGCAAGACACTAAACCACTGTCAAGGACTTTAGTATACTTTAGAGGAAAAAATAAATCAAATGTGCTCAGATCTGATTAAAATAAATGAAACATTGAAGGAGTATATTAACTCAAACAACAAAAGACTGGAAAAATGGAAGAAGCTTTAAACAGCTATTCAGATGAACTAATAAAACTGAAAAGTCAGAGATCAAAATGAGGAAAAGACTGGCCTAGTATGAGACTACTCAAGAAGAGATGTTTCAAAAAATGTTGAGTTAGAGGACAGAGCTCTCAGGAAAGAATCTGAGATTTTCTGCTGTACCAGAGAAAATGAAAGGACAAGACTGTATTAATTTTATGAAAGAACAAATAAGCAACTGGACTGGTATTCCACAGCAGGATTTGTTAACTGAAGGAGCACACCATGTGTATGCTCTAGGCCTGACCATGATAAAACAGCCAATAAATGTATTAGTTAAGATGCAATAATACAAACAGAAAGAGTTGATCATGACAAAACTGTGACAGAAAGGAACAGTATTAAAAACTGGAGTCAGTAGAGAGTTTGTAGAAAATGAGTATTCACTGTACAACAGGCAGAAGAGAAAAATCCCAGCAATCAGGGAATGTTGGGGGGCAGATTTGAGATTTAAGCTGCTGTATCCAGTTGTCTTCAGAATATTTTCCCTGGAGTATCAAAGTAATTTTTTGATGCAGAGGATGCTAAGAAGAAATACAAAATTCTGTCCAACAAAAAGTGAGCCATCAAACAGAAGGGACTCTACTTCTCATTATTCTGATAATAAAGCTTATTGAGAGACTTTGACAGTGAAACCTCTTCCATTGTTCCAAAGAAAAATTCTTGAGAGACAAAAAGTGCAAGAGTTGACTTGAAAACTCCGAAGTACCTTGGACTTGAATTGGAGTCTGGGGTTGGGAGATGGATATGATCAGGAAGAAGACCAGTAACACTGAAAGTAGTGAATAAATATGAGATTATAAAAAATTAGTCACATTTGTGAAATATGGTTATACAAGAAAAAAATGGAAAGACTAGACTTTTGTTGACTTTATTAAACTTGTGAGGGACTGAAATGCATATACCCCACTTCATGTTATTAGTGTCAGGAAGGAAACTGAGAGGAAAGGGGGAAAAGTTATTGTAAGTAAAACATTTTTTGTTCTTAACAGTATCTGCATAAAACATTTCATGATATAAATTGCTTGTTAAAGACTAAAGCATTTTCAGTTATTGTTGTATGTGATAAATATATTAAAGTAAATAAGTGCCTTTTTATTTCTTCTTTTTTTAGTTTTATGAAATGCAGGTATTACAATGTAAAAAGAGAAGAAATGCTGGACAAAAGCATGTTTAAGTTAATATGCTGTAATATTCTGTTGAGTTGGAGTAGGGTATAAAACTCCACAGAGTATGATATTCAGTGGATATAAAAAGTGTACACATCCCTGTTAAAATGCCAGGTTTTTGTGATATAAAAAAATGAGACGACAATAAATCATTTCAAAACTTTTCCCACCTTTATGTGACCTATAACCTGTACAATTCAACTGAAAAACAAACAAATCTGTTAGGGGAAAATATAAAAAATAAAAAAATGCACAAAACGCTGGTTGCATAAGTGTGTACCCCCTTAAACTAATACTTTGTTGAAGCACCTTTTGCTTTAATTACAGCATTCAGTCTTCTTGAGTACACACCTGCCATCAATTAAAGAGACTCTGATTAACCCCCAAATAAAGTTCAGCTGTTCTAGTAGGATTTTCCTGACATTTACTCAATTGCTTGCTACAGCAAAAGCCATGGTTCACAGAGAGCTTGCAAAGCATCAAGGGAATCTCATTGTTAAAAGGTATCAGTCAGGAGAAGGGTACAGAAATTCCACAGCATTGGATATGCCATGGAACACAGTGAAGACAGTCATCAAAAAGTGGAGAAAATATGGCACAACATTGATGTTGCAAAGAACTGGACATCCCTCCAAAACTGATGAAAAGACAAGACAAAAACTGGTCAGGGAGGCTGCCAAGAGACCTACAGCAACACTGAAGGAGCTGCAGGAATTTCTGGCAAGTACTCGTTGTGTACTACATGTGACAACAATCTCCCGTATTCTCCATATGCCTTGCCTATAGGGTAGGGTTGCAAGATAGAAGCCTTTTCTTAGACAGAAAAACATCCAGACCTGGTTAAAATTTGCAAAATAATGCATTGTCTCCCAAAAGCATGTGGGAACATGTGTTATGGTCTGATGAGAACAAGTTTGAACTTTTTGGCAACAATTCCAAAAGGTACGTTTGGTGCAAAAACAACACTTCTCATCACCAAAAGAACACCATCCCCATGATGAAGCATGGTGGTGGCAGTATCATGCTTTGGGTTGCTTTTCTTCAGGTGGAACTGGGGCTTTCATCAAGGTGGAGGGAATTATAAACAGTTCCAAATTCCAGTCACTTTTGGCCCAAAACCTTCATGTGTCTGCTAGAAAGATGAAGATGAAAAGGAATGTCACCTTTCAACATGACAATGACCCCAAGCATACATCCAAATCAACAAAAGAAGAAGAAAATTAAAGTTTTAGAATGGCCCAGCCAGAGCTCAGACCTAAATCCAATAGAAAATATGTGGGGTAACCCGAAGAGGATTGTGCACAAGAGATGCCCTTGCAGTCTGATAGACGTGGAGTGCTTTTGCAAGGAATAGTAGGCAAATATTGTCAAGTCAAGATGTGCCATGCTGATAGATTCCTACCCAAGAAGACTGAATGCTGTAATTAAATCAAAAGGTGCTTCAACAAAGTATTAGTTTAAGGGTGTGCACACTTATGCAGCCAGCTTATTGTACATTTTTTTTATTTTTTTATATTTTTCCTCTAACAGATTTGTTTCTTTTTCAATTGAATTGTACAGGTTATACTGCAGGTCACATTAAAGGCGGGAAAAGTTTTGAAATGATTTATTGTGGTCTCATTTTTTATATCACAAAAACGTGGCATTTTAACAGGGGTGTGTACACTTTTTATATGTATGCAGAATTGATATGTGTTCTTGTACTTTTGCATAGGTGACTGTCTGGATTAAGGTCCTTGGCTTAATCTAATAACAGTTTTTTGTGTAAGCAAGTAAATAAAAGAACACTGAATGTAATGAAAAGTTTTCCTTTAGCAAACAAATATTCAGTTTGATGTGACAAGTCTGCAACTAAGGGTATGTGTACACTTTGTTTTCATGTTTCCATGCAGAAAAGCAAAGGTGTTACCAAAATTAATAAATATGGATTAGTGGGGTTTTGTGGCATGGAGGCAAATATTTGACAAATTTAATACAACAATGATGATCCAGAGGGAAGGTAAATGCCATAAAATACAACTGTTGTCAGTGGGTCTTGATGCAGAGAAAGCATTCAGTACAGTAAGCTGGGATTTTATGAGTAGGGCAACGTAAGCATCTGCATTCCATGGTACTATAATAAAGTTAATTAGGAGGACATATGAGGGATTGCAAAGTTAAATTGGGAGGGTTCCTCTATGATAAGCTGTGTTTGAAGACAGGAACCAGGCAGGGGTGTTCTCTTTTCTCTTTGCTATTTGCATTATAGTTAGAGCCATTGGCAAAGAAAATAAGTCATTCAGAAATTTAGGAATATAATTGCTATGGTAATCAAGAAAAGTTGGCTTTATTTGCAGATGATATTATTTTGTACCTGATAAAACAAGGAAAGGACATCTCAGTGATGTAGAACATTTTGAGAGAGTTTCAAGTCTTTTTGGATATAAAACTAATGAGGATAAAACAAAGGCTATATCTCTAAACTATATACCCACATGTAAATCAGTTCAACAATACCCATATTTATGGAGACATGATAAAATGAAGTATTTAGGAGTATGGATCAAAAAGGATCCTGTTATGGCAGCTAAAGGTATGTGGGAAGAGACTAAACAAAATATAATACAAAAACTGAGTAACTGGAAGCTCTTGTTTATGGATATAGATAGCAAGATACAAGCAGTGAAAATATTTTAGTCCATTTAGTTTTATATGCAGGTCAGGCATATTTTCATCAGGCAGAGGAGAAGTTGTGGATAACAATTAATAAAGAGTTGAAGAAATTTATCTGAGAGGAGAAGTGGGTGAGGGTTAAGTGAGATCAGTTGATTCTTCCACTAGAACAAAGGAGTTTAGGATTACCTGATTTTTAGGGATATTTTAGAGCGACACAATTAAGGCTCATAAACATAACACAAGTAGAAAGCTATAATTCAAAGTAAAAAAGATGTTGATGAAGCCGGGGGGGGGGGGTGTTCAAGAAAAAAAGAGAAAGTCAAAGTTTGGATACACATCCTTAAGGAGAATAAAAACAGCTATGCATAATATTATATTCATAAAGTAGCGGAATTATTCTAAGAACTAAACCAAGGCAAGAATGGACAAAGGAGGTTTTGCAAATAGGGATGACTGCAATTACGGGTACAGAGAATAGGCAGGAGGGGGCTGGAATTTATTGGCGAAAATTGTCAAAGGCAACAAAGTATTGGGAACAAATAATTATAAACAGAAAGGTAATATAATGGGAAGAGACCAAGATGACATTTGGACTGCAAGCCAGAGAGAGCCTTCCCTATCAGGGAATGATATCAGAGAACAGGGAAAGTGAAAGGGATAGGGGAATTCTAAGTGAAAGACCTGTTCTGTTAGAGTTTCTAATTGAATCTAGTACAGAACCTGCTGTTAAAAAATGGATAATTAATAGGTCATATAAAATATTGTTCAGTAACAATAGGAATCAATCAGAGGAGGTTAGAGAAGATTGGGCAGAGAAATTGGATAAGCAATTCACAAGGAAACAATGGAAGGATATATGTATTACTCCAAAGTATGCAACAAAGTCTAAAGGATTTATGATTTTTGCTTAGAAGTGCTTCCATAGGTATTTTTATATCCCAAACAGATGCCAAAAAATTTTCCTCATGTAGATGGCAAATTTTGGATGGGTGGTGAGGAAGAAAAAGGTGAATGGGAACATACAATTTGGAAGTGTAATGCACTGGCAGAACAAACATTCCCTATAGAGTACACTGTCAGAAATATTGGGTGAGCATGTACATGATTTTATGAGCTGGGATACGGGCTCTGAATTGCCTGGACATAGTAAGGCTTTGTTAAGTTTAATTCTGGAGGCTGCCAAAAAAGCAGTTAGCAGAAAATGGAAACCAAAGTCTAAACTAATCATATCTGAAAAAGTGAATATTTTACCAGAGACATAAGAAATGGAAGTGGAATCTTTAGAAAAGGGTAAGAGCAAATTATATAGAATAAATGGAAATTGTGGGAACAATACATGCAAAATAAAGTTTTGGAGGAGGATGTGGTTTAAGGGAAGGTAAGAATTGAGCAATTTATGTAATGTTGGACTGATGATAATTATACAGAAGAATATTTGTGATGTATAATGTTTGTAATTGTGAACATGTTAATATTGTTTGTTTTATATAAGTGTAGATTTGCCTATGTCATAAGTAATAAACCAATAGAGGTGTTAAAATAAAAAATAAATAAATATAGACACATGAAAAGTAGATCTATACTAGGTAAACTAAGTTGTGCAGCTGGACACCAGATGGCCAATAGCTTATCGACTGTTACTAGTCTTTAAGGCAGGCACACACTGGCCAATAGGGTCACATACACCACTCCAACTGTTAGCATGGGTCTCTGGTGTAGGTTGGGTCCTCAAACCAGTTATCACCAGTCCATGCCTATGCCCATTTGGCAACATTAGTCAACATCACCAAATCACCTAGATCTAATTTTTACACCAGCGAGCGGCTAGCCCTGAAATGGTGTGCAGTCTGTGATTTGTGTTCTTGAATCTTAAGGATATTGCACACCGCATTCGATGTCCAAAGTGGTTGGACCATACAACTCTTCTCCCAGAGGCACCATTTAAAGTCTGGGCTGCTACGCACAACTACATTCTTGGGTGAGTTTGAGAAGGAAAAAATCACCATGTTTTAAGGATCTGAGAGGATCCTCCACAGAAACCCAGGGAGAACATGCAAACTCCATTCAGACATTGGCCAGAGGTCAGGATTGAACCTTGTACCCTTTACATGGGAGGTAATGACCTTAACCATTATGGCAACTAGTCTTACTTTGTTAACAATGCATGCATGCATGCATGAACTCACTAGGGTTTGGTGAGTTACACTAAATACTTATCTTTCTGGAAGGAATCTCAAAAAAACTCAAGATGCTGCAAACTATCACATCCATAATGATATTTCCATTCTGTCCTACAGCTGTTTCTCAATTGTATATCATCTTAAATGTATTTATGCAAAGTCCTATGGGTTGTGGTCAGATCTGATGTTGTAACATTAAGTACTAATATGAATAATGCACATACATATGTATATCTATTTTACTTGCTATTCTTTTTATTTATTCATTTTTGAGGATGTTTCCCTCCCTTCTGCATCATTCTATGGCACCTTACTCAGTACCACACTTCCATCACCAGGGTTGCCAGTCACCGCCTCCCCATCTGGATAATCTTTGGTAGGGCTGACACCAATGCAGAACTTGAAGGTATCCTGGAGGACTAGCAATTCACATTCACTTGCAGGGGTTATTATTTTATGCCCTACTCTGTTGCTCCCCTTCCTATGACTCCATTTGGTATGAGTGAGGGGCAGGGGTGCAAAGGGGACATGCAACATGTTGCTCCACCCCATGGCAGCTCAGCTATGTCACCAGTCTTGGCCTATGTTTCCTAATGTGAAGTCCTCAGCCTTCACCAGGAATCATCACAGGAGAAGCCCATGGAACCATGTATCCAACAGGGATGGTAATGCCAATGCTTTCCTGCAACTCTTTCAGATGCCCAACCCACTGAGCTTTGAACCTGAGTTGCCTGGGCTGCAGTCAGGGCATTATCCCTCTATGCCACTGAGAGCAGTGACTTTATGTTCTTTTTAGCTGTTATTGTCCTGCTTTTCTCTGCCCTATGCTTGCAACATTTATTGTGCCCATAATTTTTTATTTGTTCCTGAAATTCATGCCTATATGCCATCAGTATTTGCTCTACTAATATTGAATTTTGTATAGTGTAGTATTTGTATGTGTGATTCAGCACTGTTGAACCAGATCATTGCTGCAAAGGGTCCTTGGACAAATTCACTTACCCAGTTAACAAATGTAAAACATAATACAATAAACATTAACCCAGAACATAGATGTAGCACCTTTCCAGCAACACATTGAAACCATTTTTGGAAAAGTAATGGGATCATCCATGGCCTCACACAACAATGTTCTAGATCTAATTGACTTAATATAGGGACATATCCATCTTTTTAACCATCAGGTTACTAGAGTTTGGTGAAGGTCATCTGTAATAATGCAGTGTAAAAATATGTAACTTCAAGACTCTTGCGACCTTGTCAATGTATATCAGTCCAGTATCTAATAATATACTCCTTTAGCATGTTCTTCATGCAGTATGTATTTGGATTATGAAACATCTAGTGTACTATAAATGGGAATCTGGATTCCAAGATAGTAATGATAAACACATTTATACAGAACTCCTCTGATGATCTTTACCTCCAAATTGAATAAAACTGAAGTCTTCCAGGAAGTAAATGACCGACCCTACCACCACCCTATCCTCTTATCATGTTTCAGTGATGCCTCAAGAAACACTTTAAAAGATATAAAGTCAGTGGAATACCTGTTTATCCTTAATGGGTTATTTGCATTTTTTCCTATGGCCTCCTTCAAAGGAGGTTAAAGTATTACAATGAAGATTGTAGTTTACCATGGTTTTATTTAATGTTTTTGTTTATTTGGTACAAATCCGGCATTATTGTGTGTTTTTCTTTCATCTTCTGAACTGCTGCTGTCCTTCCAATACCCTTTTAAAGACTGATTCAGCAAAACTGCATACAGTGGAGCAAGTTGGGCCTTTTCAACTGTTTTTACAGAAGGCCAACTTCTTTCAACATTATCTACTTCTGATGCTTCTTCCTATGCATTCTTGTAAACCTCAGTTCTCCTTCCTACATTCTTGTCATAGTTTATTTAATTCAGAGGTAAAATAAGATTATAGTAGCTGCTTACGCTGGTAAATGCTCTTGTTATGGAATTTTAAAGTCAATTAATATACATAGTTCAAACGAGAGCAACAGCAAAGTAGAACTTAAAAATATGAAAAGCCAAGTATCTCTTCTTTTCAAACTGTTTATTGTTGATGAGCGTTTTCGCTAACAAGTAGCTTCTTCAGATCAAATACATTTTGTGAGTGAAACATAATTGTTTAAATAGCATACATCATTAATTAATTCATTTAAAATGACCAATCATTAAAATGAAGTAGGGTATGCATATAAAAAGCATTTAACTATTTAAGAATCAGTACAAAATATGTATAATCAATTCTCATACTAATACAATAAAGATGAAGCTAAAACCATGTATATATGTGTATAGCATAGCTTCATAAGAATTCAAAATTTCACATATCTTTTAAAACTAAAAATGTATGCATACATATATATGTGTAGAATCCATCAAACAACTAAGAATACTCATACACCAAACATAAACAACAGACCCACACCTAAACATATACTTACACACATAAATGAATATCATTCTTATATACCTATGTATCTATATAAAATGCAAAATGCTTTATTTAAAAAACACACAAAATACCTTATTAAAAATATATTATATAAAACAAATATATATATATATATATATATATATATATATATATATATATATATATATATATATGTACAAAAAATCATTTTATGTGTCTGCGTTGCTTTAATGTAGGCTTTATAGATAATTTGTCGTTTAAACCTAGGCCTTTATCAGCTCTTAGTCTAATTATCCAGCCATTTTCTTTTTCTTCTGTCCGTAACATAATATCTCCACCTCTAATATTATTTGTAACTACTTCTAAAACCCTAGGGTTAAAGTTGCTGGCGCCATGTCAGATTCCAAACCTGTCACAAGTGGTGTCCCACAGGGCTCCGTCCTGGGTCCACTCTTGTTCGGCATCTACTTTTCAGAAGTTCAGGCAAACACAGGAGGATTATGGCTGACAAAGTTTGCAGATGATTGCAAACTAGACGCCATAGTTGAAAACACATCAGACACAGATATCCTTCAGAAGGGTCTCATAGAAACGGATAACTGGTGCCAAAGCCATAGCCTAAAGTTAAACGCTAAAAAATGCATAGTCATACCCTTTGGGAAAAACAAGGTTACCCCTAGCTACCATATAGGTGGCAATCCACTAAGCACAGAAGAAGTTATCAGGGACCTGGGGACTCAGGTTGATAGTAACCTTTCATTTGACACCCACGTAGCCAAAGTAGTTAGAAAGACCTTCTACATTGTCCACCTGATCATGAAGGGTTTCACATCTAGGTCAAGGGAAGTCATCATCCCCCTGTACTCATCACTCATCAGACCGATGATTGAGTATAACGCCCCATTTGGAATGTATCTGACCCGACACCTGCAGCAATTGGAAAGGCCCCAAAAGTTCCTCACCAAAAGGATAAAGGGTCTCAAAAATATGTCCTATGCTGCCCTACTGAAGAAGCTCCAGCTCTACTCAGTCACTTATCGCCTGCTCAGAGGTGACCTGTGCCTGACCTACAAGGCCATGTCCAACCCGGAATTAATGAACATGCTTCACCTCAAAAAATCTAAGTCCATCAGATCCACAAGAGCACGAGACTTAAACCTTGACGCGGCCATAAATAGGACGTGCTGGAGGGACAGATTCATCACCCAGAGGCTCCCTATGCTGTGGAACAAAAATCCCGGTACATGTGAGGTGAAGCACCTCACTGGCCTTGTTCAAGAGAAATCTTGACCAATGGATGGGAGACCACAGGTATACCCCAGGGATTACATCAGTGTCACTGCTTGACAGAGGCACAGCAAAATAATGGACATAATATCCTTCAATCTAAAGGGGTGGCGTAAGCCAAAAAACTCTGGGCTAGGCTTATAAATGCCCTAGGGCAGATAGCCTAGTATGAACCTATGAACCTATGAACCTATGAACCTAAATTTAAATCTATGTTCAATCCCTTTTAAATTCACATGTTTTGATAGTGCATTTTGTATATTATTTTTCTTAATATTGTAAATGTGTTCCCTCATTCTATCACGCAAGGGGCGATTTGTCTTTCCTACATAGAATGAGGAACAGATTACACATACTGCTAAATAGACAACATTGGCAGTCATGCAGTTTGCATCTACTTCAATGTGAAATATTTTTCCATTGTCAGGGTTTTGAAAGTCTCTGTCACTATCTATAAAACTACAAAAAGTACAATGTCCACATTGTTTGGTACAACTAGAACTCGTGTCATTTCCACCTTTTGTTTTAGAATAACATAATAGCCTTTTCAAGTTGTTTTTATTTCTATATAAAAATGAAGGTGTTTCACCCACTATTTTAAAAATTTACTACAAAGTGGATTAGAAAGTGATCTATCTGGCTTAAAACCCCGGTTTCTAGATAGGGGTTATAGGATGGCTGAGATTAATCAACATTTTAAAGATATATATGATTTACGTCATACAAAAGGTTCACCATATTTTGGACCTTTTTGTGACAAAAATAGGGTAAAGGACATAGTAGCGCCTCCTAATGTTAGATTTTCAACACATTATACAACAGATCTATTTGAAATCAAAAAAATCATTAATAAGCATTGGAATATATTAAAGGCAGATGAAGAAATGTTTAAAATAGTGGGTGAAACAAGTAAAGCAACGCAGACACATAAAATTATTTTTGTACATTATATATATATATATATATATATATATATATATATATATATATATATATTTTTTTTTTTTTTAATATAATATATTTTTAATAAGGTATTTTGTGTGTTTTCTAAATAAAGCATTTTGCGTTTTATATAGATACATAGGTATATAAGAATGATATTCATTTATGTGTGTAAGTATATGTTTATGTGTGGGTCTGTTGTTTATGTTTGGTGTATGAGTATTCTTAGTTGTTGATGGATTCTACACATATATATATATGTATGCATACATTTTTAGTTTTAAAAGATATGTGAAATTTTGAATTCTTATGAAGCTATGCTATACACATATATACATGGTTTTAGCTTCATCTTTATTGTATTAGTATGAGAATTGATTATACATATTTTGTACTGATTCTTAAATAGTTAAATGCTTTTTATATGCATACCCTACTTCATTTTAATGATTGGTCATTTTAAATGAATTAATTAATGATGTATACTATTTAAACAATTATGTTTCACTCACAAAATGTATTTGATCTGAAGAAGCTACTTGTTAGCGAAAGCGCTCATCAACAATAAACAGTTTGAAAAGAAAAAATACTTGGCTTTACATATTTTTAAGTTCTACTTTGCTGTTGCTCTCGTTTGAACTACGTATAGTTTATTTAATGTTATAAAATCAGATCTAACCGTGTTTCTTTAAATTTCTACTTGTTATCAGTGAATCTGCATATTCCATATGTGGATTGTCATCTTGTAGTTATTAACTGTATTATAGGTACATGATATAAAATGGTTCCTGATTTTTGCTACAGCAGTATTTCTTTCAACTAGTCCTGGGCATTAGGGAACTGAGACCTAGCCTACAATTTGTGTGTCAACTGAAACTATCACATATCCCAGTCAATCTGAAGGTGTATAAAAAAATAATACAGTGTATTTTGCACTACTGTAAATTAAAGCAACTAATACAGCTAAATAATGCATCCATCATCATAAGTGTTTCAGTAAACAACTAAGAAAAAAAACAGTGGTCTGCGTTAAAGTATGTTCCCCAGAGAAACAAAAATATATATCTTTTAATAAGCTTTGCAGCATACTTTGCAGCACACAGAAACATAAATCCAATGTAATGTACACAACACCCACATTGTCACCCTACAAATAAGGAGAAACATTGAATTCCCATAATGGGTGTTGCTGTATTTGCTGGGAAAGTTTTTAGTGTTTATTTTTTTTTTTTTACTTTTCTTTTTTCACTCTTTCAGTAACACTGCCTCCTCAAAAATTAACTCCACCAAAATGAAAAATGGAGATGTTGTAAAAATGAGTGGTTGCGGCAGGTTCATTCACCCACATGAGGGGGCAGAAAAGTTTGGCTTCCTGCCAGTACACTGGGCCATTATTGTTTGCAGTCCTATTTCTCAATGTCAGTTAAGCAAGTAATATTTATTGGTGTAAGCTGTCGAAAAGTGATTTGAAGGCATGTGCCATTTTATAGTCTATGTTGCAGTTGCATGTTTGTCTCAGGTGTTGTAAGAACACCACTGTGTGACTCCTCTTCCTGCTACATGTGCTGAGGCTAAAACCACAACATTGACACTGGAGTGTAGCATAAAACAGGGCAGCAATCATGAGTTGCTACCTTTCAGGTAAGACTTTGAACTCAGGCCCCATATGCCAGTCTGAGTTTCCCCCATTCACTGTAAATACCACCTCAGTAGTGATTAAAATTCTTTTGGATCATCACACTAAGCCATGTATTAAATAAATAAATATTTATACTCCCTTGATGGCTGACCTCTTAGATTATATTGTGACTGTATCTGTAGGACTGGCAGTGCTGGCACAGCTGTCAGAGAGTTAAAATGTGTTCTCATCTATGATGTGGTAAGGAAATGTAAAGTTTAACTAAAGGCACATGAGAAGAAATGTCAAGCAGGCTGACAGCCCATCCATTCAATCATGGCACTGCACACTCAGGAGACATCATGATGCATTTAAAATATTACTTCTGCACACTAATAAAGCAAATCTGTATATGTGCTCGAGAGCTACTGATGGTTGAGTTGACAAAGCAAACATGAAGATTACTGTGTCTGCTTCCTGATACCTTATTTAATAAAAAATCTGAGCAGAACGCATTCTGGAACTGCAGAGCACATCTGTGATACGATTAGTTCATGTGCTTTCATGGTAGCTAATCCATGATACTGCTCATTAACTTCACATATATCTGCATGCCTTTTAGAAAATATGCCTGGTTATGGATTGAAGGGTGAGTGCACATCTGATGGTATATATTTAACACTTTACAGTTTAAAAAACCTATACATATACCTTTGTGAACCAGTACGTAAGTCAGTAAACAAACCCATTAACATCCCACAACAGACACACACACACACACACACACACACACACACACACACACACACACACACACACACACATGCACAAAGACATCCATAAGCAGAGACTATTGCATTAAAACCTCTTATAGTTGTAGATTAAGTTATCTATGCAACTCTTCTAAATAATAAGCATACAGCACTGGAAAACAAAATCATAGTATCCTCTTTAATAACACTGTGATCTCAACCTTTCCATGAAAACCATCAGCTCTGAAGTGTTTTGCATTACAGATATACTGATCATAGTCTGGTCAGCTTGGGAAATACTGTGCCTCAATATATGACACTTAACTTCTCAGTAAATCAGTCATTCTGTTTTGTGGTCTGTAATAAGGGTGTAGGCCTACAGACTAACTGGCAAGTAGTCAAATCTAGAACAGTCTGACGTTTTTTTAATCTTGTTAGTTCTGACTACAAACTTTTTCAACCTATTGCTTGCAATGTTGAAAGGCCCAGACTGGATGGCATTAGGTCAAAAAATGTAACGGCCATTAGTTCTGTGGTGCCAGGGCCGCATTCACTATGGTATGCCCTGCAAACTTGAATAACTTGAGAGCCACTGAAGGTTAATGAAAGTGTGTCCTCACTTTGATAAAACTACACACAATCCACTGAACAATATGTAGTGAATGCAATAAAAAATGAAGAGGCTTTTTTTTGGCTGTCTCATTGCAGAAACATTATATTTGCTTTTGTTCTGTGTCTTAAGAGATTGCATTTTTTCCATAGAAGAAAACACAAACATTTAAATTCATAAGAAAACCCAGGAATGTGTTCGTCCATGTTTATGAAAAAACCCTCCCATCAGTAATTATAGCTGCTATGCTTAAAAAAATATATTGCACATTTCCACCCGAGGAAATATACTCCAGACAGAACTAGTCTCATAAGCATGTGAAGACATGGAAACACTGCATCATGTAACTCTTGAGTTTTTTTTATAACCGTTGTGGGATATTGTTACTATAGCTTGAGGAAGAAAAGCAGAAGATGGAACAAGCCAGTTTGTTCCTGTAGGAATACAGTCACTTATACTGTAATAGTCAGTCACAATCAGTCACAGTCACATGGTTTCAGAGACAAGGATGCCTTAGATTACACTGAATTCATATTTATAAATCTTACACATCATATTTTTTAAATTAAGATCAACGATTAAAAGTATATAACCAGTGAAATCATTCATAAAGAATCTTTAAAACTGTTATGCTAATTTACTTACAACCACTGTTAATCTAGTCAATAAGGTTTCATGTTTTAATTATTTTTTGGGGAGATACCCGTTAACTCTATGTATCTGTGTCACAGGTTTTCTCTAGTAGGGAAAATATAGAAAGCAGTCAAAGAAAAGTCCAAAGTCACCAAATCCATATCAACAACCTGTTCTCACCTCATTTTATATCCAGCCTATATCAAAATATATAATACAGATGGGAGTGGGGAGTGAAGCCCCCCTCAATACCCTGCATTCTACATTATGATTGTGTAATGTTACAAAAATGAGTTACAAGCAAGCTGAATCGAATTCAACAAACAGACTTCTGATAAAGCTGCTTTTGGTCAACTATTGCCAACTTAATTCTCAACAAATTTTTACCAGTTTGCTAAGCTAATATACAGTGATTATCTGTGGTTTAGACATAAACACAATAAATGCTTAAGAACAGATTATTTTTGCAAATATGTTGCAAAGATTCATCAAATAAAAAGTGCATATGTGTTTGCAAAATGAAAGATCCCAAAACACTTAAAGGTACGTTTTATATTTAATGATCTGGGCCAGTCTGATAAACCCCACCTTAGTTATCTCAACCATGCTTTTTGATGGGTCTCCTTACAATCAAATCAGAAAATTTGCATCTGTATAATGTATTCCTTTAAAATGACCTTATTTGCAAATGAAGGACAGAAGTGACAATTTTCCATTAAATGTTTTCATGTACCACATCAGCGTGAATGAAGTGCAAAGAGTGCATGGAAAGAAGAATATTGAGGTATGAACACAGTCACTTCTAAATTGGATAATGACAGAATGAGAGATTTCTAGTTTAAAAGCTGCCAAGCATTAGTTGGAAAGGTATGGGGCACAGCACCAAAGAGCAACTTCAGAAATGAAGGGAATGCAGCAGTGGGAGATGATATCTCCTTAGAGAACATGAACATGCGGTAATAAATGTATAGTGCACACACCATATCAGAAAAATGTCAAATAGAATGAGCACAGAAAGAATAAATGCATAGTCTAAAAACAAAAGGGTCTTTGGAAGGAGGTGTCACCAAAAATGCTGGCGTTCGCAACATGTGCTCAAGACTCATTTGCTTCAGAGACATGTCCTCGCTGCAACTTGTTCTAATTGGCAAGTAAACAAAATCCCAGCAGCCTGAAAACTCTGTCCTAAGTAAATAATTTATCCTTCCCACTATCTGACTCTACTTAATTATATAGACCCACCAGAACTTTAACTGTCACCCTAAAAACTCCCACCACCGTAACCATAGCAAGTCACTAAAGCTAAATTTGCACTCCCTCTGTAAACCTAAAATGTCTTGTTACATTCCTGACACTGCAACAGCACTTCTAGTCCCTCACCTAATTTATCTCACCACTCTGTGCACCTAAAATCTCCGCCCTACTCCCTAAACCCAAAAGTCACTTATCGTTCTCTAAACCTAAAGCCCCCTACTCACTCCCTAAACCTAAAACTCCCCTCCCATTCCCTAATGTTAAACTCCCCTCCAACTCTCTAAACCTAAACCTCCTCTCCCACTCCTTAAATCTAAATCCTCACTTCCAATCGCTACCTAAAACAACACTCCGCTCCATTTGGCTGCCAAACTAACCTTACCCAAACACGAATACTGGGTTCAAATGAAGTGTGGCAGCTGCAGTCCCTCCCAATCCCATCTGCCCCTCACTTTAAGACAGTATATGAGCTACCAGCCACTTCAGTTTCAGGCTGCAAGGTAGTGGAATCCGACCAACTGGGGACTGATCAGCAGTAGTGTTCGCAAAATGTTGTACCACCTAACACCACTGAACAGATATATATGACAGCTGAAGTAGAAAAGACATTATTCCATATTTAATGGTTTAGTATGCTGCAACTTGCTTTTAATAATCAACAATCAGACCAATGTAAATTATATCTCTATAATGAGCACATGGAACACCATATTAGGCACTACCACTTTCACCACTGTGCTATTGTTAGTTGTATACGACATCATAGGGGAAAGGGACTGCATATGCAGAGTCATTTTTAATGCAATCTCAGCATGTTTTTGCAGGAAAAAAATAAGTCCACAGCAGGGCAATCAACAGTGACAGCGAGACAGAGAAAGACCAAGGTGCCTGACATCTTAGGTGACTGTCTAGATTGTCTATCCTTAAGGTTGACCGTGGTTGGGAAGGAATGATGTTCCCTTCATATCTGAATGACTCCTTTTTTAAGTGAATCTTAAACTGCAGTATGATATTACAAAAGGGAGTATTAGACAGATTTAAGTTTAAAGCTTATGAGAACAAGAACTATATGTATATGGGTAGATGTTTTAAATGTTTAAGCCTTGATAAGCAAATACTATAATTTCCAAAACTTAGTATCAGCTGGCAGGTTGATTTCACTGTATAATTTGTTTGTAGTCTAAAATGAGATTTGTAATGCAGTCAAGTTTCTGGTGTCAGTGAGCATGTGATTAATTGGGCAGCAAAATACAGAGTGGCCTTCTTACTGTTAGTTTTTTTTTTTTTTGGCACATTCAGTTGCTGTCTGATTTTTGTCTACTTCTGGTTTGATTTCCATTCCTATTTGATACAGAAATGCTTCTGCTAAACTAAGCAAATATGTCATCTGGAATGGTTGCAGATCTATACATGTAATTAATTTCATGGAGGTCTATACCAAGATGTAATGCAGAAATGGTTAAGAAAAAGTGAACTGAAACCAAACAATGACAGGCTAATAGCAGCAGCCCTGGATACTGCATTATGTACATGTTGGCTTACAAAGTCCATTGAAAAGGTGGGAGAAAAAGACAAATGCAGGTTCTGAAAAACAGAACTGGAAGCAGTTGCATATCTTGTTGTGATACACTGATGGCAGAGTGGCTGCATGTTGAAAGGCACAATAGTGTGGTATGACTGTTAAATTGGGGATTGGCAAACACTGCAATGAAGATGTAGCTAGCTGAGAAGCACTGAAAATATTAACGCAAAGAATTATATAGAGAATGATGTTTATAGCACATGGGATCACCCTTTACCAACAGTTCAAAAAACAGATGCAAGAAAACCAGATAAAATTCATTCATTTGTGACAGTATTTGTGACAGTATGATCAATGGTACCACTGCCACCACTGTGATAAGGGAGTGACAACACTGTGTCCAATGTGACATCTAGATTGCAGGATGGCACCAACTGTGAAGTCAAGAGAGCTGAGACAAGTGGGGTTTTAAATCCCACCAGAGCTAACCAAGTATGAAATAATAGCAAGAACATACACACGTCTGTCTCAGTACATAATTCACAAAATACAGCCTGGCTCCAAGAGCATAAAGGGAATAGGCACTGCTGTTCTGGCTATGGGTTGTCAGCTGCCACATCCAGACTGGACTGCACAAAGGCCAGTGGAAGGGCTGAGCCATTGGTCAAGCACCCTCAGTCCCCTGTCTCACCACTTTGTCTGTGAACCTGTCTTCCAATGCCCATTTATATATAGTAATTGCCATTCACACAAATTAATATTTTTATACACACACACACACACACACACACACACACACACACACACACACACACACACACACACACACACACACACACAATCATCATGGAAGGCTGGAAGGCTGGCAGAATGCTCCAATTTCCTGCAACTTTGTTCCTGACAAAATTATACTGCCAATTATACGGGTACTCTTAATCAAGTCAAATGCAAACATGTTAATTAATATCTCTTTACTAGTATTAGGTCTAAGTAGTCTAATGGGAGACATGCACCATCCAGCTTATTAATGAAAATTATAAATAATAAATTCATCTGAGATAAATAACAGTGCAACAATACTGATTTATTTTTATTTTACATTTGTTTACCGGGAAGGTCCGACTGGACATAAGTCCATTTTCAGCGGAGGCCCAGGGAGAAAAGCTCCAAACATAGTA